>NC_077227.1:88552234-88852234 GCF_027887165.1 Monodelphis domestica | reverse complement strand
ATAAATACAAATATTTCTCTTGAGTTTGTTTCTAAAAGGAAGACAGAGGGGGCAGCTGGGTTCTCAGTGGATTGAGAGCCAGGCCTAGAGATGGGAGGTCCTAGGTTCAAATCTGGCCTCAGACACTTTCCAGCTGTGTGACCCTGGGCAAGTCACTTATTACCCATTGCCTAGCCCTTACTACTCTTCTGCCTTGGAGCCAATACACAGTATTCCAAGATGGAAGGTAAGTGTTTAAAAAAATAAATCAAAGGAAGACAGAAACAAATAATTATAATATGGAAGAAAATATAGTAAGTGAATGAGTGATAAGGTTTTATGAGAGTTCAAAGGTGTGAGATTCTGAGAGAGACTACTTTCATCCAGGGCAGTAAGAAAAATTTTTTCAATAGAAAAAGTGATCTTTTTAATAAAGACCTTTAGTGCTTCATAATGGTATGGTGGAGAGTCTAGATCTGTGTTGGAAAACCTATGGCATGCATGTCAGAGTGTGTTGGAAGGGACTGCTCCTTTCCCCCTTTCTTGCATGCCTGTGGACATTTTTCACATCACCTGCCCCTCTACCCAGCAGCCCAATGGGAGTACTTTCTCCCTTCCCTGTCTGGAGTAAGGTGGGGGACTCATATTCAGTGTGAGGGTTGCAGTTTGGGCACTTGGTCTCTCACTGGTTCACCATCACTGGCCTAGATTATTGAAAGTTTTGTAGCAGAGTACAAGCTCCAGAACGTTCAATCTAATCCATCAAAACCTTATTAAGTACCTTTTTTTAGCAAGGTACTGTGCTAAGTGCTGCTGGATGTACAAAAAGAAAATCCAATCATTCCTTGTCCTCATGGCTCATTCATTCTACAAGGACTTTAAGCACAGATTTAGCCACGATTTCATATCCAAGAACCAACCTATTTATGATAAAAGATGTTCACCACCAGGAAATTGGCTACCAGGTGATAAATCTGAGTTTTTTAATTTTTGTTTTTTTCTGGTTATAGTAATTTATAAAACCCCTTTTTGAAGAAATGTTTGTGATTTGCATCAGTGGAGGGGTAGCTTTTACTAAAGTCATGGGTCTTTGAAGCTAAAGTAGGTGGAGTCACCAAAAAGTTATGTATTCTTAATTTCAGTCTACCCTCAAATAAGAAATGTGAAAAATTAAAATCATTCATTAAAGTAAATCTAACTCTAAAATATGGTCACAACAAGGCACTTGAGGGCCATTAATATGAGATGTCCCTACATATACTTAAGACTTTGTGCTGCTGTAGGTTATGTACTTTGAGAAAATAATTTGGATTTATAGACTGCTTGTAGTAAAAAACTCAGATCTCTCTCCTATGTAAAGGCTCATCTTTTCAATACAAATGTTTGTCAATGATGCTTTATGATTGTACTCTCAATTTTGTGGGGGAAATGAGTAGTCATATCTCAGGGCTTAAATTTTTATTTTGAACCATATTTTAACCATTAAGTATCTGCAATGTGCAAAGTACTACAGAAGGCAGTGAGGGAACATAGACAAAAATAATCCCTGTTCTCAAATAAATATGTGGTAATTGTAGGAAGGAGAGGGCAATAGTAACTGGGAGGGGATGATGGAGATGAGTCAAGAATGGCTTCATGCAGGAGATTGCATCTGAGCTTAGCCTTGAATAAAATGAGAGATTTTAAGTACTAGAAATGAGAAGGACATGCATTTTAGGCACAGGAGACAGAAATGGCATGTTGAATTCAGGAAACACAGTGGACCATTTTGGCTGGAACATGTGTGAAATACCTGGGAATTAAATGGAAGCCAGATTGTGTAGGGCTTTTAATGCCAGGTTGAGAAATTTGTATTTTATCTTTTAGGTACTAGGGAGATACTGACATTTTTTGAGCAGGGGAGTAACACCAGCAAATATATCTTAGTAATTTGACATATGGGAGGAAGATAATCGGAGAGAGAAGAGACTAAAAGCAAGGAGATAAGTTAGGCTAGTGCAGTGGTCCAGGTAAGAGGTTATTAGACTGAAATAGGATGGTGGTTGGATGAGGATAGAGGATAATTTCAAGAGGTTCTGTAGAAATATAACTGACAAGGTTTAGCACCTGATTGAATATTAAGAATGAGGAAGTGAGAGGTGGAGATTAAGGAAACTGAGCCATCCTGGATGACTCTGAAAATGGTGGTGCTTTAGTTCATGGGGAGAGTAAACGTGGAGGGTTGGGCAGAGATAAAGCTCCATCTTGGACATGTTGAATATGAGATGCCAACAGGATACCTAGAAGATGTCCATTAGGTAGCTGGCAGTGTGGGATTGGAATTCAGGAGGAAGACTGGGACTGGGTTTATACATTTGTGAGTCATTCACAGAGATGAGTTGAAAGAAGGGACAAGCTAAAGGTAAAGTACTTGTCAGTTATTTGTCCTGCCCCTTTTAATCTGCCCCTCTGCAGTCAATACACAGAGAACCTTAATGTAGTTAGTTTTTCATTCAAAGAAGTAGGGAATTGCTAAGGAAACAGCAATTCTAAGAGACCTTGAATCTAACTTTGCTCCTTATTTGTGGTTTCATTCCAACAAATTGCTATCCTTTGGAAAATAAGAATGACCAGTGGTGGATGAAGAGCTATATCCATAAGCACAATTTATTTGCACTATTATCTTTCCTTCTTTGTTAGTCAATTTGTGGACAAAATTACAGTGAAAAGAGGAAGGGGAAATTATACAAATTAATATAATTTATTCTTTCATGATTATAAACACTAGACCTTTCATGCTTCATTTTCTTAATTTTGATTGTATCTTGTCTTACAAAGTGTGTTTGTGTGTGTGTGTATGCATCCCATTGGATAGATTGCCCAAATAGAGATTAAAGATGCCCTACAAGTGTTTATATTTGTTTGACACCATAATGTGATCTGGTAGCTCTAAGTAATAAACCGTTGTCTTCACAGACAAGAGACTTAGGGAGTCATAAATGTGGGAAAGGTATAGGTGTGATCAAAATACTTGCCAAAGAGCCATTATTTTAAATTCTGTAATAACACCTTAAATGTTTATAGCTACCTCTATGTTACATGTGACAGTGTGTCATTTAAAATTGCTTCCCACAAATTTATTTATGTAGTCCTGTGGACTGAGAGAGATCTTTATAGTGGCTTAGCTACAGATGTGACAGGGCAATTCATAGCTCAAATGAGTATATATTCTAAGAAGTATCACGAGAAGGAAAGCATTGGACAAGGCTAGGAACATGATTCTTTACATTAAGCTGAAACAGTAAAAATATGGCAAGTGTTTATTCTTTGGCTAAAATATACCAAAGACAGTGAGAGAATTGTGAACATGAGATTCTAACAATTCTTATTCTTTTGATGAAGGTCTTCTAGACCTTCTGCTCTTGGACTGCTCACAGCGTTTTCTCTTCTATGGTAATTCTGGCTTACATGGAACATCATTCACCTGTCTCTTAGCTCTAGTTTGATATAGGTTAGGGCTCCAATGTGATTATATTTCTCATTACATAATTTCTCTCAATTTTGGTGATTTTTTTGTTTTGTTTTTATGTAAACTATATTTCCCAATGTATCCTCTGCCTCCCCACCTTGACAGCCATCCTCTATAATAAAGAATCAAAAAAAAAGAAAAAAATAGCAAAACTAACTATGCCAAAAGAAAAACCTAATGCTGCATACAGTGTTCTATAAACATAGCCCCTGAACTCTGCAAAGAAACTGAAGCAGGTGCATTTTTCTATCTTTTCTTTGGGACCAAACTCAGTCATTGTAATTTTGTAGTATTTGGTTTTGATTGTTGCCTTTTCTATTTACATTGTTGTAGTCATTGTTTAGACAGCTAGATGGCTCAGTGCATAGAGTACTGGGCCTGGAGTCAGGATAATCTGTGTTCAGATCCATTCTCAGACACCTAATAGATGTGTGATCCTGGGCAAGCCACCTAACCTCTGTTTGCTTTAATCCCCTGGAGAAGGAGGCAAATCACTCCAATACCAAGACTAAGAAACTCTATGGACAGTATGGTTCATGGAGTCACAAAGAGTCAGACACACCAGAAAAGAACAATAAATACGTTATTGTTTTTTAGTTTCTTCAGTCTTTTTATGCTTCTCGGTCTTCACTGGCCACAATTTATTTAGTTATTCCCCAGTCAATGAGCATCTATTTTGTTTCCTTATCTTTGCTACTACAAAAAGTGTTGTTATAAATATTTTGGTGTATTTTGTACTTTTCTTTTTCTTTCTTTCTTTTTTTTTTTGCTGACCTCCTTGTGGTATATACCTAGCTGTAGAATCTCTATCCAGAGGTTTCTTGGTAGTTTACTCAACTGTCTTAACATAATTCCAAATTGCTTTTCAGAATAGTTAGATGAATTCACCATTTTACCATCAATATATTGCTATGCCTATTTTCCCAATCTTTCTAAAGCTTTTCCTTCTAGGAATGAGAGAGGTGAAATTTGAGAGTTGTTTTGGTGTAATTTTATTAGTGATTTGCTGATGTCTTTTATATGGTTAGTAATATGTAATTCTTTTGAGAACTGTTAATATGCTTTGGTTACTTATCTATTGGAGAATGATTTTTGAACTTTATATGTTTCTATTAGTTATATTTGTATCTTGGATGTCCAACTATTATCAGAGATGTTTGATATAAAGATTTTTTTGGCCCTCCTTGAATTTTAAATTCTGGTCTAATTTCAAACTCTGGTCTGCATCTTCAGTGGCCAGTGTGAAAATATGACTTAGGCAAAAGAGAATAGAGAATAAAGTAAAAAAATCTAGTCAGTTTGAAAACGAAAAGTAAGATAACAGGGAAACACATTCCTCGACAAGTACCATCTCCTTTTTCCTTCCCAGACATGAGAAACAAATGCCTACAAGACTCATACTCCAGTGTGGGAAGGGGCTTAACCTTCAGTCTAGTCAGTTGTGCTGCTGCTGATGGAAATTGCTATTGTCTGGTACTTTTGTTGCAATGGCTTGTTTCTCTATTTTCAGCAACTTGTTAGCTACTTGGGATCCAAGGCAAAGCACATGCTGTGCCATATATCCCTTATATCTTTCTATAGAGTCTTGGTCAAGAAAGGAAATATTCTTTCTCTCTTCCATTATACCTAGTATGCTTTCCAGGGGCAGCAAGAAACCTGTGTCATGGCTAGATTTATTTTGGCACTAGATAATGCTATCTCCCTTTATATCATCTTAGGTTCTTGGGGTCTGGGCCACTCAGAAGAACCTCTTTTAAATATCTTCCCAGAAATATCACACCAATCATAATCTACTCCTTGGCCTCCCAGCTTTCTGAGAATTGATGTCCTCTCATTTCCAAATAGGCCCAGTAGCCATTGAAGTCCTCTTCCTACTGTAGATACCTCTACTACACATATTTGAGTTCTGTAGGGATTATATCTCCCTAATAGATTGTTGGTGCTTTCAGAATATGATGATGACTCATTAATTTTTATACCTTTTTGTTCCCCCTCTCTATGCACCTCTATGCCTATCACATTTCTCTTCACATTTAAAATGGATAGGAATACATGATCAGAGTGATAAAAAATAGGATGAAATCAGTGATTAAAGATGGGGTACTTTTTTATATTCAGAACAAATGTGAAGAAGGTACTATCAAAACCTTAGCATGAAGGGGAAAGCTATGGCAAAATTGAAGAAGAGAATACTGAGCTTTAGAACCACTCCCCCAAAATGATATCCTTAGAGAATAAAAAAGCATTACAATTGAGAAGTCTAAATTAACCTAAAAGCTCTCAGCAGGAGAGTCATCTAGATAAAAGGCAAACTGTCTTACAAATAGAACATGGGTCTCTAAACTTATCTCAGGGTTGAAAAAAAATGCTCCAGGTTCTTTAATAGAGCCAAATTTGACCCAATAGCTCCCAAGTATACTCTGACTTCAAGAGTCCCCTGGAGGTAAGTGCAAGGGGGAAGGGCCAATTTTTTAATTTTCAGAAAATTGCTGCTCCTCCAACTGTGAATGGCTGAAAGGCAGGCATAGAGCTAACATGGCCTCAGAGACAGGAAGCCTTCCTGGACAAGGACAACTGTATATCATTGACAAACTGGAACACTGAATAGTTTTATTATTGGGATCTGAACCTGAAATAGCCACAGAAGAGAAGCAGGTTTTTGGACCCACCAGTCTCAAAGAGAGTAGTAAATGCAGAATATGACCTGAGTTCAAAACTCATACTGCTACTTATTAAGTATGTTACTTTAGTCATATCCCACAATCTTTTTGTTTCTCATCTGTAAATTAAAGAAGTTTGATATGATGTTCTCTAAGGTCCTATCCAACTTGACATCTATGTTGATGCTGTGATGAAAAAAAGGTAAAGTTGACAGGAATCAAAATAATCAGTAGATATTTTGTTTAACTTCTAATATTATTAATTTCCTCATTCAAAAACAAATCATAGAATACTAGCCACTAAATAAACCACTCCTACTTATATAGATTTATATAGATTTAAAACTTATAAAGTTATTTCCATACAACAGCCCTATGGGGGAGATTGTACAAGTATAGGATTTTCTTCCTTATAGTTAAGAAAACTGAGACTTGTAGAGATTAAATGTCTTGCCTAGTCACACAACTAGTAATGTATCTAGGTTGGGATAGGAAACCAGAATTTCTGACTGCAAGTCTAACGTTATTTCACAGTACCACATATTAAGAAATTATGTGTAAGGACCCATCTTGGGGATCTGTGGAAATTACAAAGAAAAATACAGTCTTTGCCTTCATGTAGTTTCCAGTTGAGTAAGGAAGAAAAAAAAAACATACAGCTTACCCTGATACAAGATAGAATGTAAAAGAACAATGTGAGATGTAAGAAATGAAATGGGAATTCAGAAGAGGGAGAGACAACCTCTAGGTGGGTCAGGTCAAGGGGAGCCTTCATAACAAAGGGAAGGTCAAAGGATAGAGTGAACTTAGTCCCTTTTCATGTGTAATTTCAAATTGCAATATGGAATGGGCAGATTACTTTACAGCCACATCAGCAGAGCAACATTGACTTCAATAATGATTATTCCTCTCTTTTTAAAAAAATCTTTATTGCACAAAGTGAAGTAAAATCAGACTTTTCCAACCTTCTGAGCTTCCTCTGTAGTTTACCCTTAGAATCTGAGAAGAAATGTGAAGATTGAGGTTGGGGTGGGTGGGAGGAACAATTCAGAGAAAGAAAATAGGGCTATAAATGGTGACTAGGGAAAGGAAGAGTATGATAAGAAGGGTGAATGAAAGGTAGAACTATCAGCTAAGAAAGAAGTCTGGTCTATTAAAAATTCAGAGGCTTAAAGAATGAGAAGTTCAAGGTGTATAAAATCAGATATGTACCCTTGAAACCACCCCTTTAATAATTTTCTTGTGTTTTATCCCCATTTCCTCCAGAACCCTGTTTCTAGGATACTATGTCCATCACTGACCAAAAGGTAGAAGATGCAAGTGGTGGCAACTGTGATGATGAGAAAAGATAGGGTAATTTGGTGTGTATGGGACTGAAAATGTTGAGTAGGGATACAGAGAAGGCTGGAAGAGACTAAAAATGGTAGAAATTTCTCTACATGCCCTAGCAGTCCTTCAGATATGTCCCACAACCAAAAAGTTTGAGCAAGATTTCATGGGGACATAAATTTAGAGTTGGAAGAGACTGTAGAAACTATAGAGTCCAACTCCTTCATTTTTACAGGTAAAAAATTGAGGCATATAAAGGTTAAATGACTTGCCTGGAATCTAGTTAAGCATCTGGAGTGAGATTTGAACCTAGGGCTTTGTGATTCCAAGTCCAGTGCCTAATCCATTATCCCATGCTATTACTCAGGAATAATTTTAAAATAGGGTTAGGCTGATCTCATGACTTTTGTCTGTTTCTGAGTTCTAAGTCCTTGGATATACTAGGTCAAGAAACTCATGAAGAGAGCTCATCACACCATGTGCCTGGCAGATGTTCATTCCATATCCTTAGCAAGTGTTATCCTTGTCTGTTATACTATTAGCAAACTTCCAAGCTTAGCCAAGCTTCTAAGAGATGCTATTGTGGCAGTGACTGAGATAGTGGTGTAGTGAGAGCTAACATACAAAAGCCATATGTCACAGACACCATAGGAGAAAAAGAGCCTATAACAAGGTGAGGACCCTTATACCGTAGATTCAAATAGTGACTGCACTGTTATTCCCTCCTCCCCCATGCTCTTTCAGTGGTAGATGATGCACAAAGAAATCAGAGGAGTACAATTCCAAAAGAGGCTGGAGGCAAACAAAGGGGAGACATTTTCTGTTATTAAGACACAAAATCCTTACATTTAATTAAAACTTACCATGGCAACCACCAAAATACAGGGCAAGGAGGCTACAACTTCTGAGATAAAAAGCTCTCGTGAGGAGGGAGTCTCTACCACTAAGGGGCAATGTCAACTTTCTTTTCTTTTCATACCTTCAATTTTAAAAGAATTATCACTCTACTTCAATTTTTAAAAGGCTTGTCTTTATTGGGGCTTCGTGTCTAAAGTAAATATTAAAGTGCTAAGTTCTTATAGTCATATATTATAAATCAATTCTATATAAGTCTTATTTTTTCATTCTTTCTAGTTATGTTCTATGCCTAGAGATGTATTCCCAATTTCAGGCTAAGATAGTTTAAATAATGCCCTTTTCCAAGTTTTTGATATGAGATTTATCCTTAATTTGTGACTGTAACTGGGTAACTGAATTTTTTATAATGATGCCAATGGGGCCCAATTTGTAGGCTTAGTCTCTATCGTTATTTCTTGGGCACTTACTGTATTAGGATCTCAATCAAATCTTGCCATTGATCCCAAGGAGCACTAGGTAGGAGTATGGATGTGACTCAGGGGAAATTAGATGACATAGTAGATAGAACATTGGACTTGGAGTCAGGACAATTTAAATTTGAATTTTGCTTTATAGCCTTTTAACTGTGTGACTCTAGGCAAATCATTGAACCCCTCTTTGTTTTAGTTTCTCATCTCTAAAATGAGGGAGATATAACTCAGTTGACTCCAAATTCCCCTACAGCTATAAATCTATAGTCTTGTGAAACCTATCCTCATTCAAACCCAAGTCAAAGTATAGGTTTCACTGATGCTCAAATAGTGCCATCTAACAGAACATTCTTATTATTTCAAAGCTAAATCTGGTGAATGGAACCAAATAAAGAAGGCAGTTGAAAAAGGACTTTTATATTGCAAATGATTCATAACTTCATTGGTATAGATACTCCCTTCAGTGGGGTGCCAATCATATCATGGAATAAACCATTTTCGTGAGTTTCTGGGGCAAAAATATTGACTATCAAAAGTCAAATTTCTGTGATGAAGTTTTCCACATTTGGTTCCTAAAGTAGAGACATAATGTTTTGTTGCTGATGCCATACTTGAAATATTTCCACCTTGCTAAGTAAGACCTAGCAGAATTTGAGCTCTAATGATATAACCTCCAATAGTACCTCTATACCACAGTGAAAGCTTTGGAGCAGGACTTTATTTTAATTTATTTAAAACTCCTACCTTCTGTTTTAGAATTGATAGTAAATATTGGTTCCTATGAAGAAGGAGTGAAAAATGCTAGGCAATTGGGGCTAAGTGACTTGCCCAAAGTCACACAGCTAGAAAATATATGAGGCCAAATTTGAACCCAGGTCTCCAGGCCTGACTCTTCATCCACAGAGCCACCTAGGAGTTCTTGGAGCAATACCTTAGGGGAGGAATTGAATATTTTCTTCTCATCCCTTTTTAAGAAATTTTACTTTTTTATTTTGGACTTAAGCTCTAAATAAACAGACATTTCCATGTATATAGGAGAACAATAAAAGAGAATTGTACATGAAATTGCAGATATGTATGATGAAGCTTGCTTTTCTTTAAACATATATAATTTGACCTTTAGCTTTCAAAGCTGTTTTGTTTGTCTTTCTTTTGTTCTCTTTTCTGCATTAAAATGTGCCCCATTTCCTTTTTAAAATTGGTATCAAGTGCTACACCCTACCCCACTTTCATTTTCCTCTGTTGGCAAGTGAAAAAAAAATGAAAAATAGGAGTTGCAACAACTATTCATAGTCAAACAAAATAAGTTCCCACATTGGGTCTAAGAATATATAAATTTATGCCTTATTCTGCATTTTGATCCAGTCATCTAAACTGTCAAGAGATAAATAGCATGTTTTATTAATCCCCTGGGATCCTAGTTGATCAGAGTTCTGGAGTCTTTCAGATTTTTAAAAATAACATCTTATATAAATTGTACATTTGGTTCTACTTTCTTCATTTAGTTCATTGAAGTCTTCCTACCTATCTCTGAAGCCATTCATTTAATCATTTCTTAAGGTACAATAATATTCCATTTCATTCATATACTACAAATTTGTTCAATGCTTTCCAAAAAGATGGGATCTTCTTTGTCTTCAGGCACTGTTACTACAAAAAGAGCTGTTATACATATTGATCTCTTTGGGATATAGGTCTTTTAGCTGGGTCTTGGGGTATTCACAATTTGGTGACTTTTTAGACATAGTTGTCCAGAATGACCGGACCATTTCATTAGTTTACCTGTTTTTCCACAGGCATTCAAGCAATTCTTATTTTCCTTTTATTTGCTATCTTTGCCAATCACATGGATATGAGATGGACCATTAGAGTTGCTTTCAATTGCATTTCTCTGATTATTAGTGATTTAGAGCAGTTTTTCTTATGGATATTGCATGTTTAAAATTTTTCTTTGAAAACTATTTTTATAGGTTTTGATGATTTATCTACTGAGAAATATCTCTTGTTCTTTTTTATATTTAAACTAATTCCTTATAGATCTTTGATAGAAATCTTCATCAGAGAAACTTATTGCAAAAATTCCCTCCTCCCTAAATTTCCTTTTCCCTTCTAATTTTAACTTCTCTGTTCTATTTGTGCAAAAGCATTTTTCTTTTATGTAATCAAAACTGTCCATTTTAAATTCTGTAATCCTCTTTATCTCTTACTTGCTCATGAAGTCTTTTCCTATCCACAAATCCAAAAGGTACATTTGTTTGTAATTTTACCCTATATAGCCAAAATATATATCCACTTGGGGCTTATCTTGGTATACACTTTAAAATGCTGATCTATGCCTAATTTCTGCCAGACTACTTCTAAGTTTCCCAAGCAGTTTTTGCTCAAGAGTGAGTTCTTTCCCCAGTAACTGGGGTTATGAAGTTTATTAAATACTTTTTTTAGTACATTGTGTAACTAGTGTATTTCACTAGTTGTCTCATTTTAAAACCAATACCAAGTCATTTTTGATGATTCCTGCTTTGTAGTATGCAGTAATTTGAAATTTGGTACTGCTAGACCCCTATCTCATTTGAAATTAATTTCTAGAAATTTATTATTTTTTATAAATGCTAAGCAAATCCAGAGATGGCAATGTCAAAGAAGAGTTGTTTGTTATTTTGAGAGATACACATACTTCAGAGACATCATGTCTGATTATATTCTACTGCCCAAACTTGCTGGTTGACCATGCCTAAGTTGCTTAATCTTCCCGTGACTCAGTGTCACCATCTATAAGAAATAGACTTTTCCTTTGGCCTTCATTATGTGATATACACAAATTACCAGTTTCTGTTTGCCCACAAAACTCTATTCTTTTCTCATACTCAGGAGACCTAATAGTATCTCAAATTTCCTACTCCTGATGGCATGCAGTATAGTAAAAAACTGCCATATCAGAGGTGAAAAGTGTTAGCTGTGTCCAAAATACCCATTTGATGTTGATTTAGTAGGCCAGTAATTGTGAGGTAACATCCAGCTGCCTTATTACCCTAAATTAAATGCATATTAAAGACACTTAAAATTAAGTGTTACAGATGCTTCTTGGTTACATATGAGCTGTCACATGGCAAATAGGGTCAGGAGATGTGGGGGCTATTTATCCTTGGATTTTTCTGACAGTAGGCTACATGCACAGTCTTTGCCATAAAAGCCACAGATGTGACCAGCCTCTAGAGCGAGCTGATGCAGGGGACCGGCTAATTCTTCTTTTATGGTAATGAAAGACATTTTTCGATCCTGGGGAGAGATTGAACTTCAGTTCAAAAAGCTGATGCTCTGGTGCAACGATTAAGTAGGGCCTCTTCAGAGGCTGTAAATGAAGAGGGTTATATTTTAAGAGCCTGAGGTCCAAATGCATAATGATTTCTTAGGTCATTTAAACATCATGACTTTCCCTGAGGGTTTTTTTTTTTAATTTAAAAATTTCAAACCTCGCCCTGTCTAGGGCCAAGGTGGGTAAGAAGTCAGAAACTAGACCCAATTCAAAGGGAATTCTGACTCGGACTGTTCCTTCTTCTAAGTCTCTGAAAAGATAATTTAAAAATAAAGACAGCACTAACTCAGAGACATGACATGGCTATGTAATATCCTAGAATTTCAGAACAAAAGAGACCTTATAATACAGGAAATCCATCTTCTCCATTTTACAAAGGAGGAAACTGAGGCTAATAGAAAAGTAGTGATTTTGCCCAAGGTCACACAGCTAGTGGCTATGCCAGAGTGGGAGTTTTATTCCTTCTTGGAAAGTAGGATGTTCTTTCTCCGTGTCTTCCTCTTCCCAAATGCATTGTACCCTCTCAATTTATCTTCTCACTGCCTTTCTGAAGGTAACATCAGAGCTGTTACTGAGCTGTAAGGCCAGGCAGCTACACTGAACAAAGACTGAATATTGGCTACAAAGAGGTTTCTCAACAAAGTGCTAAGATGTTGCAGATAATTGTCTGTAAGTCTACTACATGCCTGGACAGATGGAGGCAGCTGTGCTAGAGGGGAAAGGAAAAGAGTAGGAGTTAGGTGATCTGAATGTTATTTCCAGCCAAGGCAGGAAGCTTCCACTGACCTTCATGGGCCAGGTCCCCAGAGGGCAGTAGGCTAGGACAGAGTAGTAGCCTCCCCTCTGATTTCTAGAAGTACTCTGAGGGTTGGGATTTCAGAATCTGTGTAACTCTGTGCCCCTCCTGTTAAGCTCATCAACAGTCAACCAGTTGACATTGACTTGTTTTTACAAAAGGGAAAACAATATGGTCTGGGTGATTCTGCATTATTTCAGATTGTTTTTTTGGGCAGTGAAGTGATGCAGTACATATAGAGTGCCTGGCCTGGAGTCAGGAAGACTCATTTTCGAGTTCAAATCTGGCCTCAGACACTTACTAGCTGTGTGACTGGGCAAATCATTTAACTATGTTTGCTTCAGTTCCTAATCTAAAATGAATTGGAGAAGGAAATGGCAAACCGAGCCAGTATCTCTGCCAAGAAAATCCCAAATGGAGTTGCAAAGAGTCAGACACACCTGAAATATGGGAACAACGAAATTGACTGAGAATCTCCAGTTACAAAATGTTCCTCTCAATTTGGGGCACACTCTCTTTGTTCACACAAAGTAACTGGGGATTCTAGGCTCAAGCTTGAAATAAAATGTTAGTGAGGTGCATCTGTAGAGATTATGTATAGCCAAGGGGGTATTTCTTTACTCCTTTTTAGTGGAAGTTTTTTCCTCCCTTTTTGCAGAAATTTCCCTTAAGGTAATCTTTGGTGGGTTTTGAGGACCAACGTCTTTCTGAAGTCTGTGATAGCATGCGTTTCTCTTTATGATAAGGGAGTCACAATCCCATCCTCAGGTGATTGATTGTCTTGTCATATCTATCCACAGGCATTTCCTCTCTCATCAGATACTACCATTCTAATGGTCACTGCTATCTTGCTCCAGTGGACTTTGCTACTGACTGGTTGCCAGTGAGACCTCAGATGGCTTTGATGGATCCTTTGAACTCATGTGGTTACCTGGGCTCTTTTATCTCAGCATACTGCCTTCATCTGAGATCAAGAAAGAGTGAACACAAAAGAAACACAAGTTCTCTGTATTCTGGGACACACAGAAGCCAGGTGGGAAATAAGTCAGCTGCTTCTCTTTCATCCAGTTGATCAGGACATGCCTTATCCTCACTTCCCGGAAGGAAAAGAGACCTAGAAATTGTCAACATGTAAATGAAGTTTAAACTTAGCTCTTCCTCAGTTCCTTTCAGTTCTGTAGTCAGTTAGAAAACTTATCATCATGCAGAACTACTCAGTTAGTCATGTTTGACTGGAACAAGACCTCTAAAGTTTCATATGTTGGATTAGAACTAGGCATGGAATATCTGCACATACTTTGCCTACCCTACTAAAAAGGACAAATCTGAGCATACCCTAAGGACCAGGTCCTCAGTGGCTAGTCTCTCTACTAAAAAAAGTATAAATTTGCAGGTAGTCTAATTTCATTGAATAGAAAGGAAAGAGAGATATGGTAAGAGATCTTAACAATGATCAATAAAAATACCCTTCCTGTTATTCACAAGATGTGACCAGTAGAGAACTAATTCTTTTTTTAAATAAAATTTTATTGATATGTTAGTTCTACATTGTCAAAATTAACCCTGTACTCTCCCAGAGAGCCATTCCATATTAAAAAAAAATTTTTTTAAAGAGGAAAAGCATGCAAAGTTGATAAATATATCACTAAAAAAATGTGATAACATGCACCATGTTGTGCATTTGTTGGTCACCTCCTCTGCTCTTTAAAAGGGATTAGGAAAGTATCTTTTCTTTGGAGCCTACCCTGTGTTCTTTGTAATTTTACAGTATTTATTTTCAATTGTTTTGAGGTTCTTTTTCATTTACATTGTATTAACCATAGTGTATATTGTTTTCTTGGCTCTCATTGTTTCACTTTGCATTAGTTTATATACATGTTTCATAATTCTACAGTATAGTAATATTCTCTTATATTCATGAACCATAATTTGTTTACCACCTCTTAGTTGGTGGTTGCTACTTAGTTTTTTTGATATTGTAAAAAAGTGCTGTTATAAACATTTTTGTTTCTATGAGGTCTTTTAAAAATTGTTATTAATAACCTCCTTGGTGATTACTAAGCAGTGAAATCTTTGTGTCGAAGGTATTGACATTTTAGCTACTTTATTTGCATAAATCCAACTTACTTTCCCAAATTATTATACTTATTCATAACTCTACCAACAATGTATTAGTATGTCTCTCTTCCTGCAACCCTTCCCACACCTGATTTTCATTTTTATCATCTTTTACAACTTTCCTGGGCATAAAATGAAAGAGGAGGATTGTTTTGTTTTGTGTTTATTTTATTAGTAGTAATTTGGAGCATTTAAAAATATTTGCTAATAATTTTGAAAATTGTTCATTCATATCCTTTGACCACTTTTCGGGAATGACTTTTGGGCATATATTTCTGTTAGATGTCTATATATCTTGGACACTAAATCCTTATCTGTTAAATTTGATGCAAAGATTATTTTTCTCCCTTCTACCACTTCCAATCTTGGTTTAGATATATTAATTTGTTTCTGTAAAAGCCTTTCAATTTCTGTTTTATCTTTTAAAATGATCTGTTTTATCTTTTGCAATTGCCTCTATCTCTTGTTTGGTTAAAATACATTTCTTGGGTAGACAAGCCAACATAGTTCAGGAAGTAGGAAGAAGTAGTGGTTAAACTCCCCCACCCCTTCCCCACTACTCACTCCAACACATTTGAATAGAAACTATACAATACCAGCTTTCTAGCCCAGGTTCACAAAGTTTGCATGCAGGTGAGTGATGAGGGAAGGAGCCATATAATAGGGGTGGGCTGATATCATATATTTGGCCTCTGAGTCAGGGCAGTGGTACAGAGATGCCCAGAGCTAAACCCAGATACAGCACCATCCCAAGCTAATAGCAAGGGGTAGCCAGCCTCTCATATGGTGGTCAGAACTTCAAATTAGTTCATCCCAGAGCAAATCAAGGAATCCACCTCTACCCAACCCAGCAGTCAGGATGGGCAGTACAGACTCGGCCTTCCTGGTAGACACCCAGAAGAAGCTGATTACTCAGTCCTAGATCAACAATAAAATCAACAGTAAAAGGCCTCCCAAAGGAAGCCTTGTATTCCCAGGAGCACTGACTCAGCCCTAACCTAGACTTCGCATAGATCAGTGCTCAGAGTAGGTCTTGGACTCAATTTCCTTTGCACAGGAAAGCAGTGCAAAGTTGTCTCCCATGGTCATCAGATCACTGTCTCAGTCATACACACACACAAAATCTCCCAGTTTATCTACCAAATTTGGAAGTGACTGGAAGAATGACCTAAATAAAAAACAATAACACAAAAGAACTTATATGAGGCCAGGGTTACCCAGGACACAAATTCAGAAGAGAGTATAACTCCAAAACACCCATGAGCAAAGCCTCAAAGAAAAACAGAACTTACTCAGAAGATCAATTAGATTTCCTAGAAAAAAATAATGCAAGATTTTAAAATAGAAGAAAGAACTAGGGGAAATGACAGCTATGGAGGAGAGACTTGGAAAGGGAATTAACAAGAAATACAAAATCTTACCCAAGTAATACACTTCCTAAAAATTAGACTTGCCCTAAACAGATATTAAGGAATTCATGACAATTTTGTTGTTCAGTCATTTCAGTTGTATCCAACTCTTTGTGACTCCATTTGGAGTTTTCTTGGCAAAGATAGTGAAGTAGTTTACAATTTCCTTCTCCAGCTGATTTTACAGAAGGAAACTGAGGCAAGCAGGGTTAAGTGATTTGACCAGTGTCACCCAGCTAGTAAGTACAGGCTAGATTTGATCTCAGGAAAATAAATCTTCCTGACTCTAGGCTTGGTACTCCCTCCACTGTCCACCTAGTTATCACACAAGACAATAATAAATAAATACTAAAGCAAAGTCAAAAGATTAAAAAAAAGGGAAAATGTAAGATACATTATATCAAAAATAACTGACATGGAAACCATTAAGGAGGAAAAAAAACCCAGTAAAAATCATTGGGCTACCTCAAAACCAATGACCAAAAAGTTAGCCTAGATATAACATTTCTAGAATCATGAAAAAAAAAATGACCCAGATCTCTTAGAACCAGTGATCAAAATAAAAATGGAAAGTACTCACTGATCACCTCTTTTTTTTTTTAAATTTTTAAACTGTTACCTTCTGTTTTGGAGTCCATACTGTGTATTGGCTCCAAGGCAGAAGAGTGGTAAGGGTTAGGCAATGGGGGTTAAGTGACTTGCCCAGGGTCACACAGCTGGGAAGTGTTTGAGACCAGATTTGAACTGATCACCTCTTAAAAGAAACCCAAAATGAAAACTCCAAGGAACATTATAGTTAAAATGCAGAGCTGAGCTTTCAGGTCAAGTTAAAAAAATACTTTAAACTGCCAGAATTCAATCACCACAAAGCCAAAGTTAAGATCACATAAAGTTGAGAAGCTATCATGACGAAGGAGAGAACAGTTATAGGCTAGCAATCAAGAATAACTTCTGCATTTGTATTGAAATAGAGGATTTCTAAGCATTCCTGGTGAAAAGACCAAAACTTAGTAGAAACCATGAAATAAAAATTCAGAAGCAAAGAGAAAAATAGAAAGTTCTAAAGATAAATGATTAATTGGAAATGGTTTTATAATGATAAAGTGTTTGCATTCTACTGGGGAAAGTAGGATAATACAAGTATCCCTAAAAACCATGTTTTCAGCAGAAGTCATAGAGGGAATCAAATAAGTGGGGGACCTGGGAAGGTTTGTTATAATTTGAAAAATTATAGGAATATAAATATAAATTATATTTAAAGGAGAAAGGGAACAAAAAAGTACAGTATAAAAAAATGGAGGAACTAGGGGATTTATCTCACAACAGCTTGAATGTAAATAGAAGTCTATACAAATTAGGAAGAAATAGGAAGAGAGGGTACCATTTGAACATCACTTTGAATAAGTTGAGTGAAGTGAATAGAAAGAGAATAATTTATACTATAACAACATTGTTAAAATGAACAGTTTTTTAAAAACTTAAGAACTCTAATTAGTGTAATGATCAACCATTTTTTCATAGAATGGCCAAGTTAGAATAATACACATATCCTGAAAAAGAGGTGATGAACTAAATGTGCAGAGTGAGATATATTCTTGGACATGACCAAAGTGAGAATGTATTTTGTTTTTGTTGCAAAGGTTTGTTTTTCTTTTTTTCTAGGATGGGGTGGGGGAAGGAAAGAAGTGGTAGAGGTAGATACTTCTTAGTAAAATAAATAAAATTTAATAAAACAAAACTAAAAAATATATCCAATTATTTTTGTAAAGAAGATAAGTTCTTTATAATTCACTAGTATTCTAAGAGGAGGGTTTTTGGGATAACACCAAAAATAATAGCACATATACATAATTTATAATTTACATGGTTACCAAGCATTTCCACATTATTTTATTTGAGCCTTACATTATCTCCCTGAGGTAGGTAGTGCTATTATCATAATTTTCTAGATGAAATTAAGGCTATGTGTGATTTCTCATGGTCATACATCTAATTATAAGCAGCATAAGTACAGATGAAAATAACCTGTGTTCAAATCCTAGTTTTATTGCTTATTGCTTTTGTAACCTTGGGTAAATCATAATGCCATTAGGAAAACTCAGTTTTTTCACCTATAAAACAAAGGAATTGGGCCAAGGGTATTCTTGTAAATGTTTAACAACTTTCTCTCAAAGAAAATTTTTCTTTTAGTTAAAGAGTTTATTTAGGTAAAGGGATTAGTAACCTTTTTCCCCCCCTAACTTTAATTTCAGAATCATTCACCATAGTTGGGCTGCAAAGAATGAATTGTATATAAACAATAAATAAAAAATGAACTGCAGTGTCCAAAGGCTTCAAAACATTAGAGAAGCAATTCTCTAGATTCATAAACAAAAACAAGAAAAGAAAGTAAAAAGTTAAAGAAGTCACACGATATAAGATAGTAGTTCCATATAACTGTCAAGTTTTAACTTTCAGAAATTGATACTCAATTCAGTTTGCCTTATTCTTGGAAGCCATGACATACTTCAAATTTAACATTATTAACATTTTCCCCAACATTTTCTTGAGTCTAGAAATGAACAAAACAATAAATGAACTCTAATTTATAACATTGGCTGATTTGGGGGCTGTAAATCCTCAGGCTATAAATTTAACAATCAGCTCTATGCATTTGAGCTGACTCCACCACAATCCTAGGTTGTACTAGATGAATTTTAAGATCAACTTCCTTCTCTCTTAGGTTGATTTGTCTCTGCATCTCTATTTGTCCTATATGTGTACTTCTCCTCTCAGCTGGACACATTTGGTCTGCTAGCTCCAGTGATATGTTTCAGGGGTGGTGGTGGAAAGATGAACTTTACCACCTGGTTACAGACTCCTGAGTCTGGTTGCTGTATGAATTGCTTATTTTATATAAAGACCAAAAGGGCTTGACTGATTCTCGCAACCAATCACAAGATATTTCCTGTATGGTATCAGTTGCCTCCATCAAATGGCTAAAACCCTACCTGTTAAAGCATTTGTAATAAGATTGTATAAAATCCTTGTATTTTGTGATTATATTCTGAGCCTTCTGTAATTACATTAATCTGAACCTGGAGGGAAATGTCTTCTTTTAGATGAAACTTTGACATTTCTTTGTATTGTTAATATTTGTTTTTTTCTTAATATACATACTTTTTTGTCTTTGTATACCACACTTTGTTCAACTATTCCCTTATTACTAGATATGAGATGGTCTAGTTTTATATTTTTACTGTTATGAAAAATGTTTTTTCCATTCAAAATAAAATTTTAAAAACAACAAAAAAAGATCCCTTCCCCGTCCCACTGCTTCCCTTCTCCATTAGTAACTTTCTTGGGATATAGATGTACTACTGATATCTCTGGGTCAATGGTTTTGTGCCACATTACTTTTCAAAAAGACCAGAAGAATTCACAGTTCTGACAGCAGTATAATAGGGGCCATATCTCTCCATGGCCCTGCCACATAACTGCCAGTTATCAAAGCCAATAAATTTCTTATCTCTAGAAAGTATAATTCATAGAAATCAAATGGATTACCCAATTCATAGTTTTGTAACAAGAGAATTAAAATCAGGACATGATGCAAACATTTCAAGCCATAAGAAAAATTTAAAACTATGTTGATAGTCATGCTTAGCCAGAGTTCTTGGACAGTAAATTTTTTTTTTTTAAATATATTTTATTTGATCATTTCCAAGCATTATTCGTTAAAGACATAGATCATTTTCTTTTCCTCCCCCCCACCCCCCATAGCCGACGCGTAAGTCCACTGGGCATTAGATGTTTTCTTGATTTGAACCCATTGCTTTGTTGTTAGTATTTGCATTAGAGTGTTCATTTAAAGTCTATCCTCTGTCATGCCCCCTCAACCTCTGTATTCAGGCAGTTGCTTTTTCTCGGTGTTTCCACTCCCATAGTTTATCCTTTGCTTATGAATGGTGTTTTTTTTTCTCCTGGATCCCTGAAAGTTGTTCAGGGACATTACACAGCCCCTGATGTAGAAGTTGGACAGTAAATTTAAACAGGCTTTTAGACCAAAAATTATAAAATGCTATTGCCACAAAATTTCCTTGAATCTCTGTAGGAATTAATGGAGGGAAGTAGGACAAGAAAGCCTTAAAGAAAATTCCCAAAAGGAAGTTATTGTCAAACAAACTCATTATTGATATTATGGACATGAAGTTTGACAAGCTCAGTTGCAACTGAGAAGCATGATAGGTAAGTAAATATTCAATATTTGTTGCTTTATGAGAATATATTTTAGGTCAGAATGGAGTTATCTTCCTTTACTTTTGAGCTTTCTAACCTTAGTAGATCATTGGCATTATGTCTTCAAGAAAGAATGTAATTCATTAATACATCCAATAAACATTTGTGGTTAATGTTTGTTAAAATCATAAGCAGAAGAAAAATTACTTATTAAAGACAAAAACTTAGAAAAACATGCACTTTAATCACGGAGAGATGAAAAGGAAAGCCTTGTTTTTACTCTCAAGGAGATTGTAATCTAGTACATGGAGAAAGGCTATGTACACACACAAATATAGTACAAATTAGAATATAAATATATGAGAAAGCATTGATTGTTAAAATCATTTGGGGTGGGGTATAGCTAATAGGCTAGAATTCCAAATATTTTAAATTTAGTTTGCATTCTTTTCACTTGTTGAGGAGGTTGAATTGGTTAATAGAAACCATTCTAAGGAGTGTGTACTCATAGCTCCTATGGAAACTTCCATTGCCTTCAGGGACAGTGTGACTTGGTATTTGGGTATGTTGAGTGTGAATTCCCTAGATTCTTCTGACAAGATAATGACCCAGTGCTGAAATAGGTTAATATAACATGGTAAACCTGAGTGGCTCTTGATCCTACTACCTATTGTGATAGCTACAGGAGCAGGGTGTTATATCAGTTAAAAGAAAAGACAGCTTATTGGATGGCTCTTCTTTCTTTCAACCCTAGGTGACCTCATATAACAATCCAAGCCTTCCAATAAGGGTTGAGGAAGAGCTACTTCACACATCATGGTGACCTTGCCCATGTGGTAGCTAGTACAAGGGGATGCTACTAGGCAAGCTTGCATCTGGGTCCTTGGTTTGCTTTTCCATGTTTGTATTTGTTTTTACCTATTGTTAGGTGAATGCATCTGGAGATTATTATGCCAAGCTTTGAATTTGAATTTATGAGTTTGAACAGTTTAGAGGTTTGGGGTCTATCAAGTGGATCTGATTAGCCTCAAAGGAAGCTTCTTTTTTAGACGTGACAGTCCTCAAGAAGAGAACTGGTACACATTTAACCTGTTTTACCAATTAAATTATTTGGGATTTATTTGCACAGTGCAGAGCTAAGGTGAAATATAAAATGCTTAATTAGCAGCACTGAAAACTGCTTTTGTTTTGATGAAGTCTAAATACCAGCCTGCCATCGTCTTGTAACAGTAATTACAAGTAATAGAATCTTGTTTTAATTCATTGTATCAGTGTAAACTGTGAAGTCTTTTGTGTTTCATATTTCTCCTGTGAGTAGGAATAAAATGCTTATCCCCAAATTGATTCATGAGTATCTTTTTACTTCTGTCCTTTTGGGGAGACAATATCCATGATCTTAAACCTTAGCCTTAAACAATTTGACCCAGTGGTACTGGGGTTGGATTTTAACAAGTCAGGGAATGTGAGAAAAGGGAATCTAGTGCCTCTCTCTTTAGACAGCAGGATCCTCAACTTGGAAACCAGTTGGATTTCATTCCTGGGTCCAGATTAGAGGGGCCCCTTGGCGAGGAAGAGAGTGACATAATATTTGTCCCTCTCTGAGCCCAGTAGCTGTTTCCTCAGTGTTAGATTTGATGCTTTATCAGGATATAACTTGAATGGAGTTATCTTCCTAAACTTATGACCCTCCTTAGCCTCAGTAGCACTCTGGACCCATGTCTTTGGGAAATTATTATAATTCACTAATTCTTTTAACAAACACTTAAGGTTAATAATAAGATCATAATAAAAAGAAAAAAATTACCACCCCCCCAATCCATATACTTTTTTTTAAATAAGAAGAGTTTTCTATTTTCATTTGGTGAGATGCAAAGATAATTAAGACATTGTCTTTAGATGAATGGAATTTATAGTCTTACAAAAAGAGATAAGGCATATGTATAGATAAATATAAGTAGAACAAACACATATGAGAAACATGGAGATTTATGAGATCAGAGGAAGGAAAGAAACATCATTCCATTATCTCATTTGATTCAATAATAAGAATTTGACCTACCAATTCCTAAATCCCCTTTGGGGATTGTAACAGAGAGGCCAGTGCTCCAAATTCTTTGCATTTAGTTTGGATTCTTTTCTCTGAATGCATGATCTGTTGTACTTGACCACAGTGAAGCTCATCTGTCTTCTTTGTATATATTCACCCAGCCTCATGGGATTTCTAAGCAGTTTATCCCCTTTTGATTGGCATTTCTCTACATATAAGAGCTTAGTGTCTAGCACAAACCTCAAGATTTCACTGTGTATTAGCTCCTTCCTATTATTCATCTGGATGTTGAATAAGATCAATCAGGTCAAAGAAGCCCATTGATTAAGCATCTCAATTTGGAGAAATACCCATTCATCCCTATCTTGAACAAATTTTCTTTTTATTGATATTTCATTCTTATATCCTTCTATACTCTGCATTTACTTCTCCCCTCCAATACTAGTATAATAAAGAATAAAATATAGTTACATTTTGTTTTATTTCTGGAGTTTTAATATGCATCAAAGCTATCTGAAGAAGAAGAAATTATTCTGGAGGGAGTTAATTGGTTGGATAGGTAGCAGTGTTGGAAGGTCTAAATTTTCTATATATTATTCAATCTTTTTGCTTTGTTTGCCTATGTAGGAAGCAGAGGTTTACTTAAAAGTAACACCCTTAATTAAAGTGCTCAACCTAGATACAGAAGGTGTTCAATAGATAATAGTTGAAGATAATGCTATATAGTCCTGATCAGTAATTAGCACTGGAAAACCTGTTAGGTTAATAAATCTAACTTGAATGGAGTAAAAAAATAACCCTAACTATTCTAAGGGGGAAGGATATAACACTTAATCTTCTCATCTGTGAAATCTTCCTCGGAAGGAAGGTGAAGTACATTATATGGTGATAAGTAGCAGGTTTGCTCTTTATATAGTATATAAAATTTTCCAAATGGACTGTTGGTTTGACAGGAGGCTTAAAGATAATGAACTGAAGGAAAGAAGGGAAACATTGACACAGCCCAGTTAGATAGAAAATATGCAATTTGCTCCCTGGGATTGCTTTCCCCAGATGAATCACGCTGGCCTGCACTTCAGTTACAAACAGCCTTCAAGTTGGACAATTGCCTGAGACAGAGAGAGAGAGAGAGAGAGAGAGAGAGAGAGAGAGAGAGAGAGAGAGAGAGAGAGAGAGAGAGAGAGAGAGAGAGAGAGAGAGAGAGAGAGAGAGAGAGAGAGAGAAACAGAGAGAGACAGAGACAGAGACACAGAGAGACACAGAGACAGACAGACACACAAACACACAGACAGAGATAGAGACAGAGAGACACAGAGAGAGGAAGAGAAAGAGAGATAGAGTGAGTGAGAGACAGAGAGACAGAGTGGGGAGGGGCAGGGAGGGAGAGAGAGAGAGAGACAGAGACACAGAGAGACACAGAGACAGACAGACACACAAACACATAGACAGAGATAGAGACAACGAGAGAGACAGAGAGACACAGAGAGAGGAAGAGAAAGAGAGATAGAGTGAGTGAGAGACAGAGAGAGACAGAGTGGGGAGGGGCAGGGAGGGAGAGAGAGAGAGAGAGAGAGAGAGAGAGAGAGAGAGAGAGAGAGAGAGAGAGAGAGAGAGAGAGAACACGAACAGCTTTCAATTGTCTGGGATGAGCTTCAAAACAGGCAAATGGTCCTGATGGAACAATTTTAAAACTGCCTGTCTCCTTATCTGATGTCGGCATCATTTTTCCAAGGGGTCAACCAATTCAAATTAAATAGTTTTGCTGCAGACAGTCTGTCTGTCTGTCTTCTCTCTATTCCCACCCCCTCTCCTTTAAGATGTTTGGTGGAAGCAGTATGCTTCTTTTGAGAGGCTGGTCCCCAGAGGACGAATGGGAAGTGAACTGAAAAACTTGATAAGAAAAGCAATTTAAAAATAGAACATTTAAAAATACATACCTACAGATAGAGGCACTATCTCTTAGCAAATGTAAAACAAAAATGTAGTCAGTGGATAGCTCTGTGGGAGGGTGGTCAGTTCTTACATACTGCAAATTACATGACAAACTCTCTTAAAATTCTCAGACTTTTTTGCAAATGATACTCCTGGTAGACCAAAAGTTTAATAGGAAAAATAATGAGCACAAACATATAAAGTGACTTGAACCAAACAAGGCTGCCCCATAGCTGTGTAATTAGGTGGAAGAGAGCATCAAAGATCATATGTTGCTCAAGTTGAGATAGGAAGAGTTCTTAGAGAACTGGTTATCTTATTGTCCCCAATATTTTGTATTCCTTTTTCATTTTTCTAGGGATCTGGTGACAATTTAATGCTAATGACTATGTCCCAGTGGAGATTCTATTCGAGAGCTGGAAGAATTCATGAGAAAAAGGAAGCAGGGGGCAGCTGGGTGGCTCAGTGGATTGAGAGCCAGGCTTAGAGAAGGGAAGTCCTGGGTTTAAATTTGACCTCAGACACTTCCTAGCTGTGTGACCCTGGGCAAGTCACTTGACCCCCCCCCCCCCATTTGCCTAGCTCTTACTGCTCTCTTGCCTTAGAACCAATACATAGTATTGATTCTAAGACAGAAGGTAAGGGTTAAAATAATAAAAAAAAAGGAAGCAAAATGCAAGTGATTAGGCACTTTGAGTTTGGAGAATAGAAATGTCTGACAAAATTAAAAAAAATCCATATGTAGATCAGATTGATTGAGTGACTAAGAGAGTCAGTTAAGAGCCTTTTCTAAGGTTTCACCAGTGTTGTCAGTCTTTTCCCTAGAAACTTCACTTCCTAGGATCCAATGGGGTACTTTAAAATATGACATGACTTTCATATTTTTGAAACAATGTGTTAGCCTGGAGGTAGTGGAATCCCTAAACACCTGATTTTAGAGATAAAAAAGGGGAGTGGGAAATCTAGGTTTTGTGTATTTATTTGAGGTCTTTAATCTGCTTAAGGCCAGAGGAGCAATGGGATATAATAGGGGAAAAAGGAAATGAATAGAAATAATGTATCTTCCTTGCCCAGACCCAGATAGCTGTCAGAATCATTTTGCTAAGGCATGTCTGACTTTGAAAGGCAGTGTAGTGTAGGGGTTAGAGATCTGATCTCAGAGTATAGAAGAACTGGGTTCATATCCTATATTTGACATATCCTGGATATGTGACCCTGAGCACATCTCTTAGTCTGTAAATTGCATTCCTGGAATAATCATGAATCTTCATCTTTGCTTTTTAAGAATCCCCATTTTCTTCAGCATGGATGACACCTCCTTTTTGAAGCTTTCTCTAATTCCTCCCCCTTAAAGTGCTTTCTTTCTCTTCACATTTTCCAGTAGTTCTTTATCTACATTCCTGTTTTGCTTAGGCACATCCCACCTTGTATAATAATTACCTGTGTATGTGTCCCATTCCTCCAATAGAAAGGAAACTCCTTGAAGTTAAAGATTCCATCATTTAAAAAAAAAAAGCAAAGCTTTATATTCCCAGTGCTCAGTAAAGAGTCTTGCCCACAGTAGGTAGTTTTTGTAACTAAAGAGATGTCTTCAAATAAATGTGATTTCCAGTTTTGACTCTTAAATACTCTTGGACTAACCCAGTAGAGCTTCAATTCCCTCCCTCCTCTGTAGAATAGGAATAATGAAATTTGGCATTCTTTGTTTCATAGGGTTATTGTGAGGGTTGGATGAAAAGTAGGGAAAATATTTTCTAAAACTTAAAGTGCTACCTACATGTTAATTATAATGAATAGTTTTGCTTCATGCGATTTTTCCTTATCAGCCTGGCCTGTCTATTAGTCTTATCATGGACACTATCAACTTTAGGCAAATTTATGAAATAGATGGAGATTCACATGGGCATTACCCTTCCTCTCTTTTCTCTATTCTTTTTCCCCATCTGAGAGCTTTTGTACCTCCTTAGAACTGCTTTCTTCTCCTTTTTTTTTGCCATGGACACAGTATTTTAATGTTGATCTTGGCTGCTAAGAACATCTTTTATAGGATCCCTGCCAAGGTTGTATTCCCAGATAAAAGTTATCCTTCCCATCCTTTCTCTCTAGCTCTCCACCAAAAACTCCCATTTCCTAGTTCCAAAGCCCAAGATTTGGTATGGAACTCTTTCCTCACTGGTAGAGATCAATGTTCTCTGTGTAAGGGGAAGGGCAGAATTGGCAAGAATTGAAAACATCATCATCATCTTGTTCTTGTTCTTCTTCTTCCTCCTCTTGCTCCTCTTCCTCCTCCTTCTAGCTTCTCCAATTTTGGGGGGCTCTGAAGCTACTTCAGATGCTCCTAGCTTCCAACTTTGAGATAAAAGATAGATAATACAATTCCACTTCAGGTTACTGAAGAGAAAATAAGGCTGGGAAGAAGCTGACTTAATGTAAGCTAGTAGTCTTGGTCAAGTCCCTTTCCTACACTTGCTATCCTGGAGACTCCACAGGGAATTTCCCTTCAGTGAGATCTGGCACTCTTCTGCTAGATTTAAGTTATCATGTTCCCAGTGGGAGAGGCCCTTTACCTTATTGTTTGGTATATATCCTCTTATGTATACTTTATCTGATTTCTGTTTTGCTATTAAATTGGATAAATGGATTTCTTTGCTACTGGTATTTGGTGGGAAGGAAGTCAAGCTTTGGATATAAAGCCTGGTTCTGTCTTTTCCCATTAATGAACAGCTCGAACCCAAAAACTACATTCCCTAGACTAAAATCATTTAAGGGAACAGATAGATATGATCCCTACTTGGTGCCCTAGTTGCATTCATTTGGATTTCTCCATTCTTTATCAAGTCCCAGTGCCCTGCCTGGTGCTGCCCTTCCTTCCACCCTGCACTGTTTCTTATCTTCCTTTTGTATAATGGCCTTCTTGCATTAGATTGAAATTCCATGAGTTCAAGGACTATTTTTCTTTCAAATTTGTATTCTTAGCATTTAGCACAGTGCCTGCACATAGTAGGCACTAAATAAATAGTTATTGACTGATTGGTCTCAGGGAACATATAGTCAATATTATATATTACTCTGGCTGGTATCTCTACTTTGCCATTTCTGTGCTTCCTCCTTCAGTAACCACTATTCCAAACCCCCAACAGAGATGACAGATTGGGCTTTGAGTTTGAACTTTGAAAATTACTATTACTGTTGCCTCCATTATTACCACCACCACCACCACCACCATCATCACCTGAATTCTAACCTTGGCTTTTCAATTGCTTTGACGTTCAACCTGTGGCAAGTCACATTTCCTCCACCCCACAAACTTCAGAATCTTCAAAGCTCTTTCCAGCTCTTACAATAGATGATTCTACAAATTCATGCCAAGCTTCCGAACTGAGAAGGTAAACAAGAACACAAATATCTAGGAAGAAGACAGGCTACCCTCATCAAGAAAATAGAAAAGAATGGTGTTTTCATTTTTGTATTGCAAGTATGCTTCAATGTAAGAGAGTAATCTATTTTTTTTTAAAGACAAGAAATCTACATGGATCAGTACTTTGGGAAAAAAATATTTCCCCATAAGCTTGACATTCTAAATTGGACAGTACATTTTAGAAATTAAAAACTCTTATTATCTATATATCTGAAATGATCTTGCTACCTTCTGAAAGGTTTCCCAAACCTGTTTTGGTTCAGATTACATATTTGCATTTGCTTTCCTAGTGACCAATGGTTCAAGACATGCTGAGTAGCTTGTCAAAGCAAGACATAGTGTCAGTTTAACCCAATTGTCCAGACCCTGTAGCCACAGCCCAACTGCCTAAGAACAAATGAGGAGATGAGATTGCCAGCTGAAAGTAATGTGCTGCTTCTATTAACCCTAAAACTATTGAACTTGACACAAAATAATGGGTCTTAACACTCATGGATCTTGTGACAAATGGAATGAGTTTAATTTGCTTGAAGTTACACTTCGTGGAAACTTTATTACTCCATCTGTCACATCGTTTAATCTATTTTCTTGGATGTGCTTGGGAAGTATTTCAACTTCTAGCAGAACATCTTAGGTTTTTAAGTCTCTCAAATTTGCTAATTGGCCTGAAAAATCAGGAAATCATTTGGCATTGTGGAAAATATACTCTTGAGATTGGAGTCCCGAGTTCTGTCTTGTGTTATTTTGGGTCAATTTATTTCTCCCTACAGGCCTTAGTTTCTTCATTTGTAAAGTGAATTAGACTGGAAAATCACTAAGGTTATTTCTAACTCAAAATTAATTGTATATAAAAAGAAATGATATGCTTACCTGAATATTTTCTATTAAAATGTTTTTATAAATGTATAAATTAAAGAATATATGATATATGCATATGTTTAGCACAGGCCTTTAAGTATATATAATGTTTTATGTAAATTTAGGTATCAAATCATACCTAATTATTATGTATAATTTTACCACATATAAATATACCTTGACATTATTAATAAATGCATTTTATTGGCTTGTATTCAAATTTATACATAGTTGTTTATATATAAACATATCTGTCTATATGTATATCTGTGCTTATGCATGTATACATACATACTCATAAACATACACTTTCTGCACATAGGCAGAGTAACATAGTTAGAGAGCTTGTCTTGAAGCCAAAAATCTTGAGTTCCATTCTGTTTCTGATACGTCCTGACTGTGTGATCCTGGGCACAAATCGATTAACCTCTCAATTGTCTAGGAAACTTACTAAGACCATAAGTTTCAGAGGAAATGCTGATCTGCATTGGCATAGGGAATTTCCTCAACTGAGAATTTCTTATACTATTGAAATTGCAAGTCAAATTCCCTATAGGTATCCATAAACACACATATACTAAAACCCTCCACCAATGCCTTGTGATATTGTAAAGATGATTTTGTTTTTTTTAAAGTCATATCTGTCTAGTACAGCTCAAACTCCATTAGATCCTACAAAGCTAAAAAAAGACTGAATGATCAATTGTGTGCCTGTCATCTGAGAAGCAGACTCAGAGAAGCTAATTTCTAGAAGGCTTGTAATAAGTTTGATTATTGATTAGGAATTGTTATTGATTAATAAGCAACTGTTATTGATTGGTCAGATTTTATAGTAAGATATAGTTGTAGCTATTAATTGATTTTGTAGCTGAGTTAAGTCAACTCTAATACTTAGGATCAATGGTAGGCTAATCATTTAATGTATAATGAACACATATAAGAAGAAAATCATATTCATCACTTAGAGATAAGAATAGATATCAAATTGGCTGTGTATCAGATGTCAGAATTTCCTGATCTCTGCTGTTCAGAACTCCTCCTTCCCACCATTTTTGGACTTTGTTGTTAGTTTGTTAGCTAATTATCCCTCCCTTCTTATATACCCTTCCTTCCCTTGTTTTGCTCCTTGCCACCCCCTGGATGCCCATTCTCAGTTAGTTTTTTTTTAAACCCTTATCTTCTATCTATGTATTGGTTCTAAGGCAGAAGAGTAGTAAGGCCTAGGCAATGGGGGTCAAGTGACTTGCCCAGGGTCACACAGCTAGGAATATCTGAGGTCAGATTTGAACCTAAGACCTCCCATATCTGGGCCTGGCTTTCAATCTACTGGGTCACCCAGCTGCCCCCTCTCAGTTAGTTTTTGTGGTTCTGATGTAACCTTGTAGCTTTGTTCCTCTTTTTCCTTATGAAACTCATGTTGATGGTCATGATCAGAGTCTCAGACCAAACAGTGTGTATCTGCATACCATTGAATTCATATGATTTGTATGCCTCATAAACTTGGAAGTTTTATTCTCCCAGTCTTTTTCTGCACACTGGTCACTGGGTGATGAATTTGTCTTGATTAAAACAATTCATGAAGATTGTCTTCTAAGGCATGGAGTAGTTGTAGTCTATATCAGCTAAAGGTGTATCTGGGATAAGGAAATCACAGAACTTTTGAATTATTGAGACTGAAGTACACATTCACATATATATATATACATATGTAGATATACATACACACATACATACATACATAGTACTTCACATATTGTTGTTGAGTTGTTTCAGTCATGTCAGACTCTTAATGATCCTATTTGGGATTTTCTTGGCAAAGATCCTAGAATGGTTTGCCTTTTCCTTCTCTGGTTCATTTTACAGTTGAGGAAACTGAAGCAAACAGGGTTAAGTGTCTTGTCCAGAGTTACACAGCTAGAAAGCATCTGAAGCTAGATTTGAACTCAGGTTCTTCTGATTCTAGACCAGGCACTCTACATACTGTGCCACATAGTTGCCCCCTAGGACACATCTGGGACACATCCTTCCACAAAAGACTTCATGAGGGTGAAAACTGGACACAAAGTATAATTTTAGAGAAACTCAAATTTGGAAACACATCAAGAGGCTTGAGTTGTAGTCCCATGCCTGCCTCTAGCTAGACCTTGAACAAATGATTTCACCTTATTTTAATTCCTTCCTTCCCTCCTTCCCTCCTTCCCTTCTTCCCTTCCTCCTTCCCTCCCTCCCTCCCTCCCTCCCTCACTTCCTCCCTTCCTCCCTTCCTTCCTTCCTTCCTTCCTTCCTTCCTTCCTTCCTTCCTTCCTTCCTTCCTTCCTTCCTTCCTTCCTTCCTTCCTTCCTTCCTTCCTTCCTTCATTACCAGCAAGCTTTTATTTGAAAACTACCAGATAATTGAACTTCAAGATCATTATAAATGTCATACGGCAAAACACACACACACACACACACACACACATCCCTAAAACAAAAAAACAAAATAAAACAAAACTACTAGCATCTTAGACTGTATTGAAAGGATCTGGATTCAGACCAGAGAAAGCCTATATGATTTCTAAGATTCTTTCCACCTCTAACATATGGATACCTTTGGGAGGTAATTTTATTGCCCTTTCCTCAGAGTTTTTCATGCTGAGGCTGTATGACCCATTTGTTAAGTATGGTGTAGGGGGGATTCTTGCTTATGTGCATATTGGACTGGATAGCCCTCTGAAGTCTCTTACAACTCTGAGTTTCAGAGATACTGTGAAATATGCTCTTTGGAGTCTAATTTGTGCTTTAGTCTTCTAGAGTGGGCCCTCTGAATATTGCAGGGAGGATTGGTGAATTGTCAGAATTGGAAACCATTTTCTTTCTGGCCTGAGGAAAGATCACCAATGTTCAAATCTTTTCCTGGACTTCCTCATGCACTTATTAATAAATAGCTTCAATCAAGCCCAAGTCATAGAAGAAAATGAAAATAAAAACATTTTAATGTGGGGGCCAGGAGGACTCATCCATTACTTCACAAAGAGTCCATACTTGATAAACTGTTCTCATATTATGAAGAAGAAGAAAGCCATCATCTCCCTTTGGTTTAAATTGCTAGTACTCTCTTTTGGAATCTCTCATCTGAAAATTATAACATGCTCTGATGGATTACTGTCAAGTACCATTCCATCATCTAGAAATGTAGAGGAAAAAGGGCTTTGTTTATGTCTGATGATAAAAGTAAAATATTGTTAGTTTTTGTATCTCCATGAGACATATTTTTATTTTCTCTAAGGGTAGCTTTGGGTGAGCAAAAATGAAATATTTTTATAGCAATGCTAAACATTTGGAGGCTTAGAATTTTTTGAAATTCATTGAGATGAATTTAGTGTTTTAATACATTTCTTTCCCTGGTCTACATGTAACCGATATTTCCCATCAGTTTTTCACTGTGTGGCCAATTAGGCCCATAATGAATCAATTACATCTGAGCCAACGTTTTTATGGGTGCTGGTGTCAGGACTTTGGAGCTATTGAGTCCTTCAGCACTCTCTGCGGTAAATATCGATTGCCTTCTTGTCATTTCACAAAGCAAAAAACTGAAATCAAAGATACATCAAAATGAAGCTAAAGGATGGTTGGGGATGCATTGTGGGAAAAGCAACTGAAGATTCAGAAAACTTACAAATTGTGGTCCCCAGCAATGTGAACTGGTCTCTAGAAAGGAATTCACTCTCTTCCCTGATTCTCTCTTTTTTTTTTTTCTGAAGGAGTCAAATGTTCTGATTCAGGCAACGAAATTGACTTTTACCTCTTTCATATTTTAAACACTGCAACTGAAAACATCTTTATCTATGTTTTATGTAAACAAACAAAATAATAAACAAACAAATAATGCTGCAGTAACTGCTTAGGAAGGGGAAAAAAGCTTTTGGATGCTGTTAGAATTAATCCTTTGGTAAATCCCCCTCCTGCCATTCCCTTTTCCCTTCCCCCTTCCTTGAAAACACATTTGTAACCATTAGTTTGGTGTCATAACTGTGATGAAGTGCATTGGTGCTTTCACCTTGCCGACTGCATGCTACTAGAGCATGGCTGGCCAGCCAGAAGGGAAGTTGAGGCCTTTTTCAGCCCATGGACCATGAATCATGTCAGGCTGGCTAGCAATCCAAGTTCCTTATGGCCCCTTTCTCCTTACACCTCAACACTCCTTCCAACTTAATTTCAGCCTAAGGGATACTTTTAAGAAGATTTTTTAAGCAGGAAAATATCTCTTCAAAAGAATTGTAGTTACATTAGAAACTAATTAGCAACGCTTAGGGCTATAGATCCACTGCCATACTTTACACTGAGGGCAATTCATCTCTCAAACAATGAAATGTCATTATATAATAGGTTAAGAATGCAAACTAAGGAATGCTGGGTGGAATGAAGTAAAATCTTGGGTCTAGAAATGAGGAGCAAAACAATCATGACAAAATATCCCTGACTTCTTCTTGCAGAAATTTTTAATAGCCCATGAAATCTATATATCTTAAATATCATATGTCTTAAAAATCTTCACCTATCTCACACATAAAAATGCATTACTTTATTATAATAGTACACTGCCACCCGTCTACTCCCAGGAATCCCTTATGCCCTGTGCCTGCTTCTAGATAGTTTTAGATGGATCCTCCAAGACTCTGATGAAGAGATTCAATATTGAACCCTACAGTTTGGAATCCAGTATTTCAGTGTTCTTGATGGCATTTCCTAAGTAACAAGACACTTGGGAAAGCTTAATGGAGCATGAGTTAAGAGATATAGACTCTCAGTTCTCTGTATGCTCATTATGCCTACAAACAAGTTACCTAAAATTTTTAAAATTATTTTCCATTTAACCTGTCTCCAATTTCAGAAGTGACTGGGTATAAAGGTAAATATTATTTCTACTTTTTAATCAAACTTTTTTTTATCATTAAAACTCAAGACACAAAGTCCGTATAATAGATATCATGGGTATATATCATGTTATTTGCCAAAAGGGATAGAACTATGGAATGTCAAGGTACCTTAGTAGAAGGGGAAACTGAGGCACATAGAAGGGAAAAGATTACCCAAAGTAACTCATCTAGTGAGTGACAGAGACAGATCTACAACTCCAGTTTTATGATAATAAGTCCAAAGTTCTTTTCACTATACCCATGTGATCAGTTTCTTTAAATGTGACTTCTGTATGTTTCATTTGGGATCATATAAGTTAGAAGCTTCATTTGAAAAAATATAAAGTATTTTAAATTTGTATACTTGCTGAAGACTAATGAAGAAGGGATGAACATTTTTCTTAAGATCACAAGAATGTAAGAAACAGCATAGTAACTCACAACTATAATCTATTCCATTAAATAATTTGTATCTGTGAAAGTGTGGATGTCCTTCATAATTATTCATTTTTTTGGAAAGAAGAATGTCTATTCTAAAAACAAAGCAAGACAAAAACACATGCACAGATTATTTTCTGATACTACAGGGAGAATTTTTGCCTCAGTAGATCTATGAATCACTTAGAGTCCACGAAGAGAAAGGACTCTGATGGGGTTGGTGGTGAAAGGGCATACATGGTAAGTGTATTTCAGTGTACTGAAGGCCCCTTACACACATCAGCAAAATTGTATTTGGAGGTCTACTATTTGGCTAGACTGGAGTCAAGGTTAGTGTCTATGGGGCAATTTTCTCCCAAGTATAATGCTGTCAGTTCAGAAGGCTGCTACCAGGTGGGAAATGGTACCTGGGTTTTATCCAAATAATTGGGTTTCTCATTGGATGGGAGCAAAGATTGGAGAAAGTCTTATATCAAAATAACAAAACATGACAATGAACTAGAGACAGCGGCATGGATAGTGATAGAGTCCATGGAGAGTAACTTCAGTTAGGATGATGTAGTTTTAGCCAAGTCCTCAGAGCAAGCATAGGCATGCATTGATAGGAGTTTCCTCACTGGCAATTCCCTGTATCAGTCACTGCTCAGCACTGGAAATAAATATAAACAAAAAGAAAGTCCTTTCCCTCAAGGAGCTTATATCCTAGTGGGAAAGACAACATATAAAAGGAAGCTGAAAAGAGATATAGGGGATGGAAAAGGGAATTTTCCACTATAATAACTTGTTGTAAAGGTCTGGAGGAATACAGTCTTATGAGAAATGAAGAGATGACTGGCTTGAGTCTCCTCAAATGGAAATTCTGGATGAAGCCATCTAAGAGAGAAGGGCCTCAGGGATGAGGGTGCTCCTGAAGTGTGGATTATAGGGCTGAAATAATCTTCCAGGGTGAAGAATGACTGCAAAAATAAATAAACAAATGAATTGAACCCATTTCTAATTTCTAAGTCTTAGTGTTTCTTTCATCTTTAAGTCCTAAAGAGTGGCTACATGACTTCTAGAAAGGCATTCATTTTAAGCAGAATTCCATTACACATTTTAAAAACAATTTGAATGTCCTAAATAATTAGTTACAATGGAATTTTGCCAGCATAGTATATAGTATATTCTAAATCCTTTGAGACAAAAATTATAGAGTTGAATAGGGCAAGGAGTCAAGAATCTGGGTCCAAAATTGATTGAGCTTCGTGACACTGGGTAACTCAGTATTTCTAACAGTTTCCTCATTGGTAAAATGGGGAAGCTGGACTTGATGGCCTCTTTAGATATAAATCTATGATCCTATGATCATAATCTAGTTTTCCAAAACCACATTGCTCTTCAACTCAGTTTATTATTAATTATTTTTCTATTTTTCAAGGTTGCATGTTGCAAAGAGATGGATAATTCCTATACTGCATAGTTCAACCATCCTGTTTAAGACATATTTCTTCTTGAGAAGTGTGGAGAAAATATTGGCTAAGGAATGTTTTTTGTATTATAGGACCTATTACAGCCTTACTAATATGACTGAGAATTTTCATTTAGAAGTTTGGATCTCAGTTTCCCTAGTTGTAAATTATGGATAATTTTTGTTCCCCTATGAAACTGATAAATAACATGTGTGGCAAACGTAATCTTTGAAAGAAGGATGATATATAGACCTAAAGGGCTAGTATTAGTTATATTCTAACTTATTTTAAAAATAGACAATATTATTTCAATGCACGCTAATTGTAGGAGCTCTATTAATCAAGCACAATTAAAATAGCCTTTCATAGGGTAAAAATAAACCATGGATATGATGTGTCTAGAAATATTTCCTTCTGAATTGTCACAAACTGTAATTGATCCCCATTTTCCATGAGATGCCCAGTTAGCATCGGTGTTTTCACCAGTTATCATCATCATTATCATCATCATCATTATTAGTGTTTTGGGGTGGCAGAATCTGAAGGTAGAATTTGTGAGTCTGAATAAAACCTACCTTAACTGAAGTAACTTACACCCTTGATCCCTTCATCACCAGGGACTTGTCTGGCTGTATAGTCTGTGATGTTACACATCTGTCAGCTAAATCAGAGACCCAAATATAAAACAAAGTACTTGGGAATGTTATGTGGATTTGTGGCACTCCCTGGAGGACTTTAGGTACTTAAACCAATGAATGTATTTCACTGAGACATAAATATAGTATTTTCATCTGTGACAGATATGCCTGTAATCTTACTCCGGTGAGGCTATTGAGCCTAGTTTTTCTCAGAGAAACTCACTGACATTTCTGAAGATAAGAAGTGCCTCAGAGCATAATGCAATGGGCAATGTGTATGAAAATGAAGCTGGCATCTTTGGCAGTCACAATGTTCTGGGCTGGGAAAAATGGATACCATTTTAATCTGAAGCCAATAGTTTCTCATGTTCAAGCAAACACAGGAGGGGAAATAGTTCATATTTAATACTCTAGTGGTTCTAGTGAGTGGAATGGATGGGAAGGCAGAAAAAAATTATAGGATTGCATATTTAGAGCTTGAAAGGACCTTTGAGGTCATTTAGTCCTGCACCCTCATTTTTTAGAAGAGAGAACCAAGATTTAGAGAAGTTAATTGAGTCGTCCAACCTCCCACAGTTGGGTAAAATACAAATCTTGGATTTGAATCCAAGTCCTTTCTCTCTAAATTTATTGCTCTTTGCATTGCATAGGAAAAAGTATCATAGGAATAACTTCTACTTCTGTAAGCCTGGAGTAAAGAAAGGCATTGGGATCCCTGAGCAGAAGTGGGGTTATGTCTGCATGGTAAAGAAGGGCCAATGACTCCTTTCATACATTTATAAATACCTATTTGCATTCTACCTTCCATTAGGGTATTTGCAAGAATGTCCTATCTCCTTTATCATATTATAAACTTTGTGAGGGCAGGTACTAGGTATATTTCTTAGTCTCTCCTAGTGGGCCCAAGAACATGGTAGTCACTCAATAAATTATTCATTGAAATATGCCTTTGCCTGCTATATTCCCATGCTGCATCCAAGACCATCACATTACCTGGCATACTTAACTTTAGACTCTTTCCTCTTCAACCAACCATATAGGGCTGAGAAGGAAGCTTGGTTGCAGGGAAAAAACCCCATGTCAATCAGCCCAATAACCCATTGATCAGAACATCTTATGATTTAAAATTTTAAATGTATTTATATTTTTTCTTTAAATAATTTCCAATTACATATTTTTTTGAATATTTGTTAAAAATATTTTTTGAGTTCCAAATTCTCTCCCCTTTTCCTATTTCTTCTCCACATTTTGAGAAGATAAACAATATGATATTCATATATATGTGAAGTCATGAAAATATATTCTATATTATTCATGTTGCAAAAGAAAATACATACACAAAACAAGAAAAATAAAGCCAAAAAAAGTATGCCTCAGTATATACTTAGAGTTCATCAGTTCTCTCTCTGGAGGTGGATAGCATATTTCATTATGGGCCCTCTGAATTTGTCTTGGATTCTTGGCTTGATCAAAGTATCTAAGTCTTTCACAGTTCATCATTATTACAATATTTTAGAACATCATATGGTTTTAAACCTTAGAGATCTTCTAGAACAACCTCTTTACAAATGAGGTGAAAAAAATGACTTTCTTAAATCCCCACAAGTAATAAGGTCCTGAGGTATGATTTGAACCCGCATTACCTGATACCATATTCAATGATTGGTTGATAGTATTAATAGCTGTCCATTGCTATTGAATTGGCATTTTAAATTGGGGAGCAGTGCTTTATGTTTTAAATCAAATATGGATGAGTTACTGACTTCTGACTTTATCTTTCATAACTGGGTCTAGAATGAGCACCACTTTCCCTGGGTTAAATCTCTGTGGGTTTTAGAGGCACAAAATTTGTTGCTGTTTCTGGTCATCTACTACTATGGATAGCACATACCTGGTTCATTGTGGTGTCTTCCTTCTAACTTCCTTTGATATAGGACAATCCTGAATAGTATGATTCACTTCAACTCTGTGGTCATTTTATTTAGGACAATCAATGAACTGCTCTAATTTTGAGAAGTTTAAGGAATAGAAGTAGAAGAAAAAGAGAGCATGATTTGGTCTTATCTGAAGGGAATTAGTGCTGCAATAATAACCACCACCACCACAACTAGCATTTATTTATATAGTGCTTCTGTTTGTAAAATTCTTATAAACATCATCTCATTTTATCCTTACAACAACCACGAGAGATAGGTGCTAAGATTATTATTATTTTACAGATGAGGAATGTGTCATTTATAACATCAATATCATCAATAATATTTTACAGATAAGGAAACTGAGTCAGACAATGATTAAGTGACTATCCCAGGTTCACACAGTTAGTGAGGTAGGATTTGCTCATTAATTCTTTTTCCTTTTGTATTTTTTATATGGTTATTTAATTATTCCTCTCTTTTGTTCCTCTTAGTCAAGTGGATTTCCACCTTCCTCTTTTCCACTTCAACTAGTCTTACTCATTAGTTTTTTCAGTTTCATTTTTGTACCTTTTTCTAGAGAATTTATTCTCTTCATTATTAATGCTTTCTTTTAGTCAATTTATGACCCTTATTCTCTGGTTCATGATTATTGATTCCCTTTCTATTCTCTGAATTCTTCATGAAATCAAAATGTCAAAGATATCCATTCTAGTTTTTTTCTTTCTCTCTAGGCAGTTCCTGCCACTGTCCTTTATTTATTTATTTATTTTCCTAGGAGACAAAGGTCTTTATTATTTTTTTTATTTAGAATATTTTCTATTGTTACATGACTCATGATTCCCCCACTCCCCCCCTTCTCAAAGCCAACAAGCAGTTCCACTGGGTTATACATGTATCACTCTTCAAAACCCATTTCCATGTTATTCATATTCATATTTGCAGTGGAGTAATTCTTTAAGATCAAAACCCTAATCACATCCCTATCATACTATGTGATTGATTATATATTTTTTGAATGCATTTCTGGTTCCAGAGTTCTTTCTCTGGATGAGGATAGCATTCTTTCTCCCAAGTTCCTCTGGATTGTCCTGGGTCATTGCATTGGTACTGGTAGAAAAGTCCATTATATTCAATTGTGCCATAATGTATCAGCCTCTGTGTACAATGTTCTCCTGGTTCTGCTCCTTTTGCTTTGCATCAATTCCTGGAGTTTTCCAGTTCACATGGAATTCCTCCATTTCTTTATTCCTTTCAGCACAATATTTCATCACCAACATATACCACAATTTATTCAGCCATTCCCCAATCTATGGACACCTCCTAATTTTCAAATTTTTTGCCAACACAAAGAGCGTGGCTATTAATATTTTTGTCAAGCCATTTTCCTTATTATCTCTTTGGGGTACAAACCCAGAAATGGTAAGGCTGGATCAAAGGGCAGACATTCATTTAAAGCCCTTTGTGCATAGTTTCATATTGCTCTCCAGAATGGTTGGACCAATTCACAACTCCACCAGCAGCGTATTAGTGTCCCAATTTTGCCACATCCCCTCCAACATTTGTTGCTTTCCTTTGCTGTTATATTGACCAATTGGCTAGATATGAGGTGGTATCTAAGGGTTGTTTTAATTAGAATTTCTCTAATCAGGAGGGATTTAGAACACATTTTCATTTTTTTATTGATAGTTTTGATTTCATCCTGTGAAAACTGCTTATTCATGTCCCTTGACCATTTGTCAATTGGAGAATGGCTTGATTTTTTGTAAATTTGACTTAGTATCTTATATATTTGGGAAATTAAGCCTTTGTCAGAAAGTTTTGTTATAAAAATGTTCTCCCAGTTTGTTGCTTTCCTTCTAATTTTGGTTGCATTGGATTTGTTCATAAAAAATCTTTTTAATTTGATATAATCAGTCATTCAATTTACATTTTGCAATGTTCTCTATCTCTTGCTTGGTTTTAAATTCCTTCCTTTCCCACAGATCTTACAGGTATACTCTTCTATGTTCACTTAATTTATTTATGATTTTACTCTTTATATTTAAATCATTTACCCATTTTGAATTTATCTTGGTATAGGGTGTAAGATGTTGATCTAAACCTAATTTTCCTCATACTATTTTACAATTTTCCCAGCAGTTTTTGTCAAATTGTGAGTTCTTGTCCCTAAAGCTGGGGTCTTTGGGTTTATCAAACACTAGCTTAATGAGGTCATTTACCCCTAGTGTATTCCATTGATCCATCCTCCTGTCTCTTAACCAGTATCATGTTGTTTTGATGACCACTGCTTTATAGTACAGTTTAAGATCTGGTACTGCTAAGCCCCCATCTTTCACATTTATTTCTCTTGATATTCTTGATCTTTTGTTCTTCCAGATGAACTTTGTTATACTTTTTCTAATTTTATAGAAAGTTACTTGGTAGTTTGATAGGTATGATACTGAATAGATTAATTTGGGTAGGATTGTCATTTTTATTATATTAGCTCTTCCTACCCAGGAACAGTTAATGTTTTCCCAATTGTTTAGATCTAGTTTTAATTATGTGAAAAGTGTTTTGTAGTTGTGTTCATATAATTCCTGTGCCACTGCCTTTTATAGTTGGGTTCCACGTGCAAGTTATTTCTAGAAGTACCAACTCCTTTCCTCCTAAGGTAGGTCTTTTCAAATATGAAAATCTCAGACAACATTCAGCACAAGATCTCCATCTCCCTTTACAGAGCATCTTTCTTCACTCATTCATCAGTGGAACTCTCTCCTCTCACTAAAGTAAGGCCTTCTTTTGCACCGCCATTCAATACTTTTTTCCCTTTCCTCCTCCCCTAATTCCTGCAGGATATTTTCTTTCTAAGAGACCACTAGGGTCATTTTTCCTTCATTACTAGTTCTTGATTTGACTGAGATAAATTATATACTCCACTGTTGGTCCCCCCTCTTTCATTTACCCTCCCATTTTGTAATGTAGACCTCCAAAAATATGATTCTCTTGTAAGCAGGGTATCAAAAAGTTTTGTCTATAATGCCCCAGGACCACCTTTATAATGTTACTTCCACTTGATTTCTGCCTTCACCCCCGTCTTCTTAGAAAAGTTAGAAAATACGTCCATTACTGATTTCCTGGGTGCTATCACCATCTTTGGCTACTACATTTGCTTACCCCTCCTGCAGTTCTATTGTCTGGACTATTCAAGAAGCAAATGATCTTTTCAGATCTGGTTTTCTTTCTAAGAATGTAAAAAATGCCTCTTTATAATTGAATGTTCTTTTTTATTTATAGCTAAGCTCAATTTTGCAAGGTAGGTCACCCTGATCTACATTTTGAACTCTATTTCTCTGCAGAACACATTATTCCATTCCCTCCTGTGTTTTCTTGTGGGTGCAGAGTAGTCTTATATTGAATTTCCTTTTCCTTTGTATTTGAAGGTCTCATAGGTTTGTTGTGAGGAAAGCTTTCCTAAACTATAAAGCACTATTTAAATGTATTATTGATATTAATATTACTTGACTTTATAATTCTATGGGTACTCTAGTTAACACAGGAAAATGCCCATAGTACATGATACTCTGAAACAGAATTTCTTCTTTTTTATTCCACATCTTCCTTTCCCTACTCATATCAGTAAGAAATGTACAGAAATTTCAAAAGATCATAGATTAAGATCTGGAGGTCTTCTAGTCAATACCTTTGCTTTATAGATGAGGAAACAGAGCCCTTATGGGGAAGTGATATGATTTCCCAAAGTTATAACAGTGTGTGTGTACCTGTATGCGTAACAGTGGATGTATGTGGGTTTGTGTTGATTTAGTTGAGTCTTACCCTTTCCCCCTTTTGATAATGGATATGGCTCTATCAGAGGGCTAATTCTGGTTAGAGCTGAGCTGTGTGGGCATGGGACAGAGCAAAACTTGATGGAGTACCTGCTACTCTGTTTGTTTTTCATTCTGTGTCTGAAGCCAAGATCTCTAGACTAGGTAGCCCATGGCTATGGGTTAAGGCAGCATTAACTAGTAATCAGGAGGGTTAGATTTGGGGCTCCACTCTTCTATTAACCAGCTGGATGACATTATTCATAACATACTTTATATTAGTGAGATTTTATTGGAAAAATAAAAATCAGTCAATAATTTTTGATTTGATAATGAGGTCTTTAGGATGTGGAAACATGGTTGGGGAAAACCTAGGACAACCTAGGGTCATCTAAGAAATAGAGTGAGCAAAAGCCTGTAGAAGGAAAAAGCAGGAAGTACGGGTAATTATTTGGGATGGGAGGGATGCAGTGATTCATTCTCACATAATGTTTTAAGATGCAATATGCAGAGAGGAGCTCATTTGATTCCCAACAACACTGTGAAACACATAGCAGAAGTATTACTGTCATCTCTATTCTAGAGCTGATGAAATTGAACCTCAGAGACATAAAGTCAGGGATAGCTTGGGTCATTGTGAACTAGCTCATCACAGCTGACTGTTAAGTTGTCAATGTGAGTATATATAACTTGGAAATTGGCAAAGATTGCAAATCAGGGCTCAATTTCTTGTTTTGCTAATTGCCTAAACTCAAGAAAATGATAGAGAAAATGTTGATAATGCCAACTAATCTTAAAAATATTTCATTGTACATTTTCCCCCAGAATGTTGGTTGTCAAACATTTACCAATGCACCTCTGAATGAAGAGATTTTCTAAGGCCACATGCCTTGCTGCTAGTAGTATTAGGACCTTAACTCAGATCTTTATACTTCATGTTCACTACTCTTTATACTATATCACATTGCCTCTTAGAGCATTGCTCTGGTACAAGTTGTGATTGAGATAACATTGAAAAAAACCCACCAAGCTATTTGCCTTCTGGGACAAATACTTGGGAAATTCTTTACATTGGAAAAAGGATAAAAGGGGTAGGGGATTATGTTGTGACAAAGAATTTCTTCCTAAATCCTTTTTGTCTAACCCAGTATGGGAGAATTTAGCAACTTTTGCTTCATAGGATTGGTACAAAAATGCTTTTTGTTAAGCCAGTCTCTATCTTCAAGAACAAAATTTACCTGCTTGTTTGAGGCCTGATGTAAATTAGATCTGAATAATAAACCATTGGGAAGGGAAGAGCTTTAACTCAACCCATCTTGGTGGTACCAGCAGAGTGAAGATGGACATCCTACAGTTTTGTATGATTTCCAAAAAATTGTTCAATTGCTTTTGAATCAAATGAACCCTGAGACAGGAGATTAAATACCTGCTTTTTTCATGTGTTAAATCAGGCACATTTGCAAATGGGAATTTTAATTCATTTGGAACTTTGAGACAGATAGCTAAATTTTAATGTACCTCTATGTGTGCAGTTGTCAGTATGTGGGGGGTTTGAATCTCAGCAATTAAGTTAATTCTTAGCTTCCTTCTTTCCCAAGGATGATTGGACAAGGTAAGGATTTTATCTTAACTGTTGGAGCCCGTGAGAGCTAATGATAAAGTTCTGATCATCCTGTAGATTTCATTTGTTGATTAGGACTTGAGTTGACTTTATTCTGAAGAAAATGGTGGAGTCCCACCTGCTTCTTATGGTGGGCAATGTTTCAGCCTTTTAGAGGAAAACTATGAAGGAGTATTTCTATCATTACAGTTTTCTTTCCCTTTAAGAATCATCTGTCCTCTTGACATCCTTAAAACTAACAGTTTTGAAGAATCTGTAGGCTGTTCTATGGCAGAAACCACTATAAAAATAAAGCAAAAACAGAGAGAGAGAGAGAGAGAGAGAGAGAGAGAGAGAGAGAGAGAGAGAGAGAGAGAGAGAGAGAGAGAGAGAGAGAGAGAGAGAGAGAGAGAGGGAGAGAGGGAGAGAGAGAGAGAGAGAAATGGCAACTGGACATGTTTCAATGCTGTCTCCTACTGTCCCCCTTTCTCCTTAAAATCTCAAAAAGATGAAAAGCAGTTTAGCCTTTATGGAAAAAATAATGACACTTGAAACCAGCTGACATGCAATACGCAAATCTGGTGATTGCCTAACCCATCATCTACCATATGCTAAACTATTGTTTTTCTCTTCAACTACCCATCCTTCTTTGCCCAAAATGACTTTCTATTAAGTCAACATTTAGGGCCTAATTGGATCTTTGACAGGTGTGATATCTCACTAATTGATCTGTCATTAGGAGCAATCATATACATGCCAACCTAAGTCCTTTAGCACACAGATTCAAGAACCACAGGCAGAGGATAACAGTGAGATGGAGAAAACTATTCAACAGTGCTCAAATTCATTTTGTCTTGAGTTTGATGATGGAAGAATCATAACAAGGCAACATTACCAGATAGGAGATAGAGTGCTAGACCTGGAGTCAGGGTGACCTGAGTTTAAACTCTATGCCAGACTTTCACCAGCTCTGTGACCTTGGGCAAGTCACTTGGCCCCTGTTTGCTTCAGTTTACTCAATTAGAAAAAGAAGGTAAAAATAACACCTACCTATTGCTATGCAGATCAAATGAGATAATGTTTTTACTTAACTTAGAACAGCTTTTGGCACATAGAAGGCATTTAATAATTGCTTGTTTACTTTCTTTACTGTCTACCCTATTGTCAGTAACTGCTTTGCTGGATAGCTTTAGCCAGATATTCCTAAGGCATTTTGAACTCAGCATTTCCTAAGTAGAACTTATTATCTCTACCTTCCTCCTCCTTAAGCTGCCTACAAAGTTCTGTATGTTGAGAACATCATCACTCTTCTGTTATCCCAGGTTTTTGAGTCTGGGTTATCCTTAACTTTCTACTTCCTTTCCCCTCCCACTAGGTTTGCTAAGTATTCTAGCCTCTTTTCTGCCTGGTAGAAGCTCTAGCTTCTTTCAACATTCAGCTCACATGCATATTATTAGGAAAAAACATTTCCTGATCCTTTTACTTGTTAGTGCTCTCTCAATTCTCAAATTATCATCCATGGACTCATGGATTTACAGGTTGTATCTCCTTAATCAGATATTTATTCCTGATGGGGAGACTACCCACGTGTCTTGCTATTTTCATCACGTAACACAGTACTTTGTACAGAGCAGACATTTAATAAAATCCTCATTAGATTAGTTACATGATTTAAAAAATATCAACAAAAGCTGATGGCTTGGAACACAACTTTCTGGAGACATCAGAGCATCATATTGTTGATAACTGCTATTAGTTCACAAATATAGGTTATCATTCTCATCTGCAGGAGATCGGGAACTCCAGAGGTCTCCAGAAATCCATGAGAAAATGTGAAAGATTTATAATTTCATAAATATCTCAATGTACATAGGGCTTAGCAGGCAAATCCCAGGGAGTTAACTGAGACATTGAGGTGAAGTGATGTGTCCAGGGTCACATAGCTAATAAGTGATTGAGGTGGGACTTGAGTCCAAGGTTTCACGACTCTAAGAACTTTAACTAGTTAGTCTTATCTCCTTCAGAAATAATAACCGTTTTATCAGATGAAGAGTCAGTATGGTACAAGAAATAAAGTTGGTTTCTGAGCCAGAGTAATCTAGGTTTAAGACCTGTTTCAGACATACACTGGATATGACCCTGGGCAAGTATTTAATCTAAATCATGATCTAGGACTAGTCCTGCTTAGAGTGCTGGATCTGAAGTTAGAAAGACTCATTTTCCTGAGTTCAAATCTGGTCTCAGACCCTTACTAGCTGTGTGACCCTGGACAAGCCACTTAATCCTGTTTGTCTTAATTTCTCACCTGTAAAATGAGCTGGAGAAGGATGGCAAACCACTCCAGTATTTTTGCCAAGAAAACCCCAAATGGAGTCACGAAGAGTCAGACATGATCAAACAGCAACAACAAAAGCTGATAAAAGATATAACAGCATTGTTATATTTCCTCAATGAGAATTCTTGCCCACCCTTCAGGCTCAGCTCAAATATGACTTCTGTGGATCCTTCAGCAACAACACACAAGGACTTATTAAGGGCCAGGCACTGTGTTAAATGCTTTACACATACTATCACATTTTATCCTTATAGTAATCTTAAAAAGTAGGTGCTATTATTATCATCCCCATTTTACTCTTGTGGAAACTGAGTCAAACAAAGGTGAAGTGATTTGCCCAAGGTCACATAGCTAGTAACTGTCCTTGGTTGGATTTGAATTTAGGTCTTCCAGACTCGTAGGCTTAGAATTCTAAGTGCCTCATACAGAAAAAGTCTCTACCCTCAAGAGGCTCATACTCTTATACAAAGGGCTTATACTGGGAGAAAACAACATGGAAATAAAAAAGGGAAAGAGACAAAGATGGCTTAATAGCGAAAGTCTGGCATGCCACTTGGAGAAAAATGAGGCATGGTTGGCCCTGCCTTTCTGCTTAAAATGAGGATCTGAGAGGAGGAAGGCAGTCAGAGAGGCAATAGGGGTGGAGAGTACTTTTAAGGCATGAATTCCAGAGCTGTAATGAGCTCCAGAGTTCAAAATTTTCTGAGGCATGTTGGAGACAGGTGCTATACAAAGGAGAAAGACTAGAGTTACATCCAATAATAGCTAGTATACATATGGTACTTTAATAGAGTGCTTTATAGAAATCATCTCATTTTGTCCTCACAGGAACTTTGGGAAGCAGATGCATCATTATCTTCATTTTAGAGATAAGGCAGAGTTTAAATGACTTGCTTAAGGCTACACAGATAGTAAATACCTGAAGCAGGATTAGAACTCAGGGTTCCCATGCTTCACCAGCCTGATATAGGGATCCACTAACTACCTGCCTTTAAACAAAGCTTGGATCTATGGTTTCTGTAAGTCCAAAGTCAGTCCCCTTGGGCCACAGTACAAGAGTTAGCTAATGAAGCCATCTGCCATCCCTCTAAAGAAGAGAGAGGAGAGGGCTTTCAAGAGAAAACATCAAGGAGCCTGAAAGCATGCCTGGGGTAGTATGGGCAAAGGGGGGGGGGTGAGACTGAGACTGATACCTACTGCCAGGAATACCCATGTCTGCCCTCTGAACTTCATTTCATATTTGGATCTAAGTTGTTCAAACTAGAATGTGATTGATATTGATAGCTACCAATCCAGGAGCCTTGAAATCAGTAGCACTCAAGGCTTTCTCTTTCCAATGGAGCCTCCTCCAGCCTTTGTTACCATCTACAAGGTCTCCAGTTTATAATCTACCTCTCAAAGAAGCTTCCCCAGCCTTTGTGATCCACACTGGTCTCTCCCAAACTTATTCCCTATCTTGTCTGTACCCTCCAGAGCCTTTCCAATCAATCAACAAGTGAACATGTTTTTCAAGTGCCAGATACTGCCAAGCACTGTACAAGGACAAAAGTGAATGTCTGGGCCCTCACAGAATTTCCAATCTAATGGAGGAGAAAATATGTACATGAATAAATTTTTACAAGATACATACAAAAGAGATACTCTATAAGGTAACTTTAGAGGAAAAGGCATTAGTAATTGAGGTTGGAGGAAGGTACAGCCAGTGAACTGAATCTTGAAAGAAGCTGGAATTCCAAGAGGCAAAAGAGAAGAACATTCCAGGGGGTGGTGGCGACAGTTCTAGGACATGGGGCATTAAGTGAGAAGAATAGCAAGTGGGCCTGGACCTCAGAGCTTCAAGAGAAAGTAAAGTATAAGAAAACAAAAATGATAGAAGTGAACATGTTGTAAAGAGTTTTATGGAGGGGGGAGAGAAAGAGAAGAGGGAAGAGAGGGAGGGAAGGAGAGATAAAGAAAGAGAGAGAGAAGAGAGAAGAGAGGGAGGGAGAGAGAACTTAATATTTTATTCTCTGGAGATTTTTAGGGAGTAGACTTCTCCCCCCCCCATATTTTATTTACCTTACCTGCCCTGGGACTTACTTCTTTATCTCCTATAGCTTCGAAATTTATCAACATTTGTTTAATTAAATGGAGTACAACATTTGTGAACCTCTCCTTCTGGCTTATCTGTTTTGAAGGTCAATCCCTCCAACCACAGGAAACTCTCTGGGTCTTTTCTTTCTCCTTATCTCTCATAGTTTCAATTACAGTTTCTTCATCTGTAAAATGGAGATGATAATGGAACTTATCTCCTAGGATTGTTGTGGGGATCAAACAAAATAATAATTGTAAAGTTTTCAAGGGTTTAGCACAGGCACTGTGCTATATAATAAGTGCTATATAAACTTTAGCTGTTGTTATATTGGGCAGCTAGGTGGTACAGTGCATAGAGCACTGGACTTGTAATAAGGAAGAATCATCAACTTGCTTCATGAGTTCAAATCTGGCCTCAGATACTACTAGCTATGTGATCTTGGGCAAGTCGTTTTTTTTTTTAATTTTTAATTTCAAACATTGTTCCTTGGTTACAAAAATCATTTTATTTCCCTCCCTCCCCTTCCCCACATAGCTGATGTGCAGTTTGACTGGGTATTGCTGGGCAAGTCATTTAACCCTGTTTGCCTCAGGTCAAATGAGTTGGTGGAGGAAATGGCAAACTACTCCAATATCTTTGCCAAGAAAACCCCAAATGGTGTCCCAAAGAGTTGGATATGACTGAACAATAAACAAAAATTATTATACTATTTATAAGTTTAAAAGAGATGTTCAGGAAAGTATATGGGATATTTAGGTATGAGGGTTTGCTGAGACCTTTTCAGGGCTGCTCATCTACCTTTGATATCCACCTGTTGCCCAACACTCATCTGTGGATCCAAGAAGCTGTAGCAAGTACAGCAGCTACACCCCAATAAAACCATCTCGGCAGACAGGCTAGACCAGGTAGAGGGTAGCCAACAGGCTCCAAACCCATCAGTAAATTGGGAGAATACCTATCCTAAGCATGTGAAGACTTCTTCATGGAAGGGGCTGGTGAGAATAATTTGTTCCAATGGCCAGGAAGGCAGAGGAAGCAGGTGCTGTGGAGTCTTAGCACTTGTTTAGAAATTGAAGAAGCCAAGGTTATCTACTGCATTCCAGGCCATTATCAATCATCCTGATTTTTGTCTTACTACTGGACTTTGATAACTGCAAGAGAGAGAGGCTGATGACTTTGTGCAACTCTGCTTCATTTCCAATTCACTCATTGGACAAGTCATTGATCCTCTTTGAAAATGAAATTGCTAATGCTATATACATTTTCTTAGGAATGATCAGCACATTCATACACAATCTATTATAAATGTGCACATGTAAATATATTATATTTAAATTTATCAAATTGACATAATGATATGATTTTGTTATTAATATAGTTAGGGTTAGTTTTCCTAATGATGAAATAACCCTGCATTTCTAAAGACCAGATCCAAACCCGTCATAGTGTATAATCTTTGCTTTATGTTGTTATAGCATCTTTGCTAATAGTTTATTTATAAATTTTGCATCTCTATTCTTTAAGAATATTCATCTATAGTTTTTTGTTTTGACTCTCCCTGGCTTATTTGTCATGATCATATCAGTATCATATAAAGAATATGGTAGGATTCCTTCTTTTGAAATTTCTACAATTTTAAAAGCATATTGGAATTAGTTGTTCTTTGAATGTCTGATAGAATTCACTTGCAAATCTATTTGGTCTTTTTTTCAACCTCTGCAAGTTCATTTATGGCTTATTCAGTTTCTTTCTCTGAAATTGGATTATTTATATTTTTTCTTATTCTCTGAATTTGGACATTTTATATTTAAAAATATTCATTTATTACATTTGAATTGTGGGCTTGGGGACATTTAGTTGGATAAAATAGCTCTAATAATATTCTTTATTTCTTGATTTATTTGAGAACTTAAAAACTTTTTTTACATGATAACTTATAGTAACTTTTTAATAGGGTAACTTTCCTCTCTTTTTAATAAAATCAAATTTCTTTACTTATTAAAAAATCAGCTCTTCATTTTATTGATTAGATCAACGAGTGACTATTCTGTGGTATTGAAGATACAAAGAATGGCAAAAGATAGTCCATGACTTCCAGGGAAGCTCACAATCTAATGGGAGAAATAACACGCAAACAAGTATGCACCAATAAACTACATATAAGGTAAATAGGAGAGAGTCAACAGGTGGAAGGTACTAGAAGTAAGAGAGATCAGGAAAAGCTTCTTACAAAAAGTAGGATTTTATCTGATGCTTGAAGGAAGCCAGGGAATGCAGGAGATAGTGAGGAGGGAGAGGATGAGGGACAGATCTAGTGAAAATGCCTGGAGGCAGGAGAAGGAGGATTTTGTTCCAGGAAAGCCAGGAGGCTAGTATCATTGGACTAAAGAATATCTGGTGGGTATAATGTGTAAGAAGAGCAAAAAGGTGGAAGGTGGGGTTGAGGGCAGAAACTAGTTTTAAAAGGCTTGAATTGTTAAATAGGATAGTGTATCTGGTCCTGGAGGTGATAGGGAGCTACTTGAGTTTACTGAGTAGGGGAATGACATGGTCACATTTGCATCCTGGGAAAATCATTTTGGCAGTTGAATGGAGTATTATGAACTGCAGTGGACAGAGACTTGGGGCAGGCCAACCAATCAGTAACAGTAGAGGTGTGAGGTGATTAGGGCTGGCACTAGGGTAGTGGAAATATCAGAGGAGAAAAGGGGACATATTTGAGAGATATTGAAAAAGTGAATTAGATAGAATTGGCAAAAGATGCTTAAGGGATGTTAACATATATACTGAAGTACCCAAGTATGACCCAGACAGTGGGCACATGGGCAAATGGGCATGGGTCCTTGAGCTTTGGGATCTCACTCATCAGAGGCACGAAATTATCAAGATAAAAATATGAATAAAATCAAATTATTATGACCTGCAAGACCAAGTGGATATTACCTTATTAGTATGGGATATGGGACATCTGAATAGATTTAAATTATGTCAGATGAAGTAGTAGAAATTGGCATGACTGCAGGTGATGGAATACACCTTCATGGAAAAGGCTCTGATTAGGAGGAGCTGGGGTAGCTGATTGCCCCTATCTGAGCATACAAGCTTTGCTCTGTAGCAATGGGTCTCTACTCCCAGACCTTTTTTTTCTCACTAAAATATTAATTTAAAAAATCTTTAAATATTCATATTAGTAGCATGCTTTCCATGTTCTGAGCAGTTAACGACTTTTGATGCCCTTTATTTGCTTCTTAGAATTTCTGTAATGTTGGCTGTTAAAAATTCTGAGATGCTTTACTTAAATTTTTAATAGTTCACAAAATAAGTTGTTCTTAAACATTTGTTGTAAAATACAGAATAACAATTAATGCAATTATATAATAAATATATTATCCAATAATATTTTATATAATAATATTCCATATAATATATAATAAAATTAAAAATTATTTAATGATAAATTTAAAAATTATTCTCTTGAAGGAGGGAGCAGATTTATACTTGTCATCAGTGTGTACTCATTTTAGTTCATTGTGTTGTATATGATGGTATCTTAGGATGTGTATTATGTTAGAGGCTGAGTAACTGATGTATAAAGTGAAATATTTAAATTTATTCTTTTCCCGTTTGTGCACATTTAAACTGTTGTAAATAATAATATAACCCCCTGCCCTAACCAAGGCATAGCATACATTTTAATATGAAAATACTGTTATAAGCTTATATCAACTATTGAAATATTTCCCCTATGTCATTTTCTTAAATTATAATTTTGACATATTGTATATATTTAATACAAAGTATTATTTTAATTTCAAGAAAGATAGCTATTTTATCTGCTTTATCTAACAGTATATTATGAAATATAAAAACAATATTAACATTAGATCAGCTGGTTTATCTGTATTGACAATATAACAAATAGTATATTTTAAAAATACAAAGTAAACTTTAGAGTCAGGTGTTGCAAAATTATCTTTAAGATGATTTATTTCATGAAAATGAATATCATGATCAGGGCCTTCTATGAAGGACTTTTTTCACACAGAGTTTGCTAAAACAGTTCTGATCTATGACAAATCTTTTATTTATTTGTGTTTTATTCTTTGACACATGATGTGAAAAGGGCAATATTTTCAGTTTTTCTTGGAATGCATATTATTTTAGAGTGAGAGTGGATAGTTTGATGTATTTTAACTTTTGAGTATCACCTATCAAATGGTCTAGAGAATATTTTATGAAAATGAAGCTATGAATATTTCTGGTGTTTGGACGTGTTTGGTGGGCTCTGTAACAGAGAAGTGAGTTGTCTTAATATAAACCATTTTCCTGGAGTATTTGAAGAATAATAGTATTGTGAATTACCCAGATCATGAGAGGGCAGGGACTTAACTCTTTAACTGTTAATGGTCCCACACTTTCCATATAATTGTAACTAGAGTGGTTGCATGGGCTATAGTAGTGGTCCAAATATAAACAATCATTTCAGCTCTGTATAGTTTAGCATTTTAAATCATAATACTTCTTCTGAAAAGGTGAATGTCATAAGCTAATTATTCTAAATCATCATCAATAAATCAATATATAGTATATGGACTCATGAATTTTGTAATATGCTTTTAATCATATTGTTTATACTGACAGGAGGCTGCAAAGAAAAATATTTGCCAACCGGATTGAGAAGAAAATTGTAAGTTAGTTGTCAAATTTCTTGAGTAAGATGGGAAAGCAACCTGGAAGTTTTTGAATACTATAGAGAGCCGAGTTTCTATGAACATCAGAAATTAAAAAGCTCATGAGAAGAGATGGAGGATATTAGTGAGAGCTAGAGGATATAATTTCAAAAGGAGGGTTCAGAAAATAGGGACTGGAGAGATGTAAGGCTAAGCTGATTAGGGATGAGGATTTGGGGAGTTGTAGTTGCTTGATAATTGGAGGATCATTGAATTAAATTTGGTTTTTGTTTCATCTTTCAAAGAATTTTGTGTGACTTTATTATATTCATGGAAATCATATTTTGGGAGAACCTTTAATATAACATTTTACCAAATCAGTTTTTTAAAAAAAGTTGTTAAACAGTAAATGCATAAGGGCATTTCAGGAGATGATTGGCAATTTTTTTTTCTATTTTCACTTACCCTTCTAATAATTCTGGGTCATCTTCATTTTTAATTTCTTGAAATATAGGGTTCAGGCCCTTTTAAATAACTATTTTCAGGGAGTCCACTATTCTTTAATTGTTTCTGTTTTTTTAGATCAGTTTTTTTTTATTTAAAATATATTCTTTCCTGCTTTTTACATGTTTTGATTTTGTTCTAATGTTTGTTGCTCTCTTGTAGAGTGATAGGCTTCTACTTGGTCTATTGTAATTGTCAGAAAGTCCATCTTTTGTTAGGTTTACTACTTTCTCTTCTAAGCTATTTAAATTCCTTTTATATTTTTTCCTCCAGAGCTTTTATTTTATTTATTAATTTCTTGCTCCTTTTCTTTTAGTATTCATGAAGCCCTTGTAGGAAGATCCTCTTTTTTCCTTTGAGGTGCTGCTGGCAGTTTTTATACATTTATTCTCTCCTAGCTTGTATTTTTGGGTCTCTGAACTACAGTAATTCTTTTAGAGGCTGGCATCTACTTTCATTCACTTATCTCTCCAGTTTTAATTTCTGAATTTCAACCTTGTGCCAAGACTAGGTTCTGCCCCTGATTATGCTTTGGGTGGAGTATAGTCTATCTTGCCTCTGACCTCCACCTCCCAGAGTTAAGCATCCCCATCTTTGAGATTAAGAGAATTGGATCTCATGGTCTCTCAAAGACATCTCAGGAAAAGACTTGCACTAAGACTTCAGAGTTTTTGCTTGTCCAAGTCTGAGGGCTGTCATGGTTAAAGTGATGAAAGCCATACCTGCCTTTCATTGTTCACTATGATTCTCAGTTGCTTATAAGGTTTATGCTATGAGAATCCAACCCCTACCCTTCTCCTCTTCCCACCTCAGCCTTTCCAGGATTGCCCCTACATTCTAACTACCTCTGGACCCAGAACTTTGAAGATTATGTTTCTCTGCCCCATCCCTAGTTGTGCTGGGGACAGGCTGGCTTATTTGCTTGTGTTGCCTTGGTTTTGCTGGAGGGGCCCCTTTTTCTCTCCCTGTGGTTATGGCTGATTTTCTGTGTAATCCTTGTGTAAAAGAAATCACTTACTCATTGGATTGTTTAAACCACTAATTGGCCTTTGTGTATATTTTACATGTCTGTTGGAACTGTTATGGTATTGGGGAAGGGAATTTCTCTTTTCTTCCATTTAAGTGGTCATCACTGTAGCATGATCTTATATTTTCCATGTTTGCAACTATAAAAATGTGACATTCATGAACCTGCCTATTCCCTTCATCAAAGATGCCTTTAATATGTGTATATATTATTCTAGTAAAAACTTTGTGACAAAGGGATCATAGGTAAATTTATTGATAGTTTTTTATAGAATCTCAGTGAGTTTTTTGAGTAGTGATGATGTACACAGTTTGCTCTTATACATTTGTCATCCTTTCTTTTATCTTGAGATACATAAAATTAAATCTTCAATGCCTTTAAAATTGTATCATGTTAAGTGGAGACTTCCTCTGTATAAACATGGTTTAGTCCAACAATCTTTATGTCTTTGACTTCTTAAATACCATAATGTGTTGTTTCCACTACGATGGAGGAAAAATATTTTGTGAGAGTCATCTTTGGTGATATGATGGAGAGAGAATTAAGCCTCAAAAAAGGAAAGTCTGAGTTCAAGTTTGACCTCATATACTTGCAAGCTATGTGACCCTGGACAATTCACTAAATAACTGCCTCAATGTTCTCAACTATAGAATAAAGATAGTAATATTACTACCCAGAATTGTTGTGAGGATTAAATGTGAAGACTAAATGTTCTAATATTTCTAAAGCACTTGGCACACACAGTAGGTGCTTAATAAATTCTTTCTCCCTACCTTCCTTTCTCCCCTTTATATTTTTCATTATCCTGCCTTATGTTAATAATTTCATTAAAGTCACCAAGTATTAATATTTACAGATTATCCTTTTAAAATTAGAATGATTTAATTGTATAGTCAGGGTCTTTAAGTGGGTCAGTCACTATTTCAAATGAATGCTTTTGGTTTATTATCAGTTTCTTGTCTTCTGCTTCCTTACAATAAAAGATGTATTTATTAGAAAGCTAAAGCAACTCAATAACAACATTAATAATAGGTAGCATTTATATAACACTTTAAGATTTGCAAAGTGCTTTATAAATATTGTCTCATTTTATCCTAACAATCACTTTGGGAGGCAGATTCTATTATCCCCAATTTACAGAAAAGGAAATTAGGCCTGAGATGGATGAAGTGACTTGACCTGGGTCTCACAGCTATGAAAGGATGTAGTTCCAGGTCCAGCATTCTATTTGCTGCTACTTTTTTGCCTCTAAAAATATTTATTAAACTTGTACTGTGGATAGAACACTGTGCTAGGCTCTGGGAGAGATATAGAGTTTAGACAAACTATCTCTGCCTTTATTTGTTAGAGATTTCCAAATTAAAGTGTTTTATGAGGTTAGAAGGTAGCATTTGAGTTGGGTTTCTTAAAGAATGGACAAGAATTCAAAAGGCTAAGAGGAAAAAATTAAAAGAGCAGACAAAGGCATGGAAGGGGAAAATAAAGCCCTGTTCAGGGGAAAGAATTCAGGAACAAAGAATGCTTGGAAAGATGGAATGGTACTACAATGTGGAATGACTTTGAAGTCACTTAAATTCAACAAATATTCATAGTACACTTACATTTTCAGTGTTTATGCTCACTGATGGGATACATAGATACATTATCCTTGCCTGAAAGTATTTTAGTGGTGGGTCCAAGATAGAGACAGTTAAATATTTATTTACAATGTACATAATAATTAGAGGAGGCATAGGGAGATTTGATACTGATAAAAGGACTCCCTGAAAATGCAAGAGGAATAGAATACTTTTAGCTGTGATAAGGGAAAGTTCATGGAATAGGTGTTCTCTGAGATAGGCCTAGAAGGAAGGATTAGTAAGTGAAGATGAAGCAAGAATGTATTTCAGATTTTGGTGCGTGAACTGTGTGAAGAATAGAAATAAGTGATAACAGGATGAGAAAGAGGAACATATGAGATCAGTGATCTCAGGTGACATAATCCTGTGACAGACTGGGAATATCAGTGCCTAGATACAAAATCCCACTGTATTTATTGTTCATTGATTACAAAAAAAAGCCAGTCAAGGGAATTTGAACTTTGGATGTAATAAGGACCCACTAATATATTTTGGCCAAAGACTGAAAAAAAATCAGATACATGAGTAAGAAAGATTATTTTGGAAGAGGTCAGAACTGAGTGAGGAAGACTTCTTTAGAGCCCACAGCATTGTCCACAGATGGTGCTATTAAGGACTTCTGCTAGAGTGGTGGTGGATAAGAGTGAAAGGGATCCCAGAAATTATTCTCCCACATGGAATTGATAGGACATAGTAATTGACTGAGAGATGGAGGTGGGAATGGGGCAGAGCATATTTTTGAATATAGGAGCCATCTAGCTATAGTCTTTACTCATAATTACTTATGAACTTGACTATGGAGAAGCTGCAGTGAATGGAGAACAAGGAAAAAAAAAAGTTTGAGTGGGAACCAAAGGAGGGGTGGGAAGGGAAGGACGGAGGGGGGTGGAGAGAGAGAGAGGAGAGAGAGAGAGAGAGAGAGAGAGAGAGAGAGAGAGAGAGAGAGAGAGAGAGAGAGGAGAGAGAGAGAGAGAGAGAGAGAGAGAGAGAGAGAGAGAGAGAGAGAGAGAGAGAGAGAGAGAGAGAGAGAGAGAGAGAGAGAGAGAGAGAATTCCCTGGGACTATATCCCTTTATCTATTCTTTGAGGGAGGGCCAAAGGCGGATGCTGACTGTTTCAATTTCGGGATTCGTTAAAGAGCATGTTGAGTCTGAATAGGAGTGTGTTCCAATCATTCTCACCGGTCACCATTGTTTGTTCTTTCTTCTTAACTTTGGTGAGCCTCTGCCCTAGGGAATTGGATGCCGTTAATTCTTCCTGCAATTAGTATTCATGGTTAGCTAAGCAGAACTAATGCAACAAACCTTTGACTTTGAAGGTTATGTTACCTGTTGTCCGAGCGCCCCTTTGGCAAAGTCTCTTTATGAAGAAGATAATCTTGTATATCTCTGGGAATTTTCATTCACCTGGTTTTGAATTGTCCATTTGGCCCTTTTGGCTTCTTCAATTTGATACCCATCGGAAGCTTGATGAGATAGTTGAATATGAGCACATTCCCTGCGCTACCCCCCCCCCCCAGCCGCCCCCCCCCCCTTCCCCGTGCTGTCAATTGCAAGGTATGTTCTAAGCACGTTAAACTAACTCTGAGCTACTTGGGATTTCACTGTAGTTAAATTTCTTGACTCAATCTCATTTCTTTTGAACCCAGAGAGCTTTAATTCACAGAGAAGTTGCTTCTTCATGTTCAACAGTCTCAAGGATGGTTCTGAGAAGTCTGACTTCCGAAGACAAGGATTTCAAACTCCCTAGAATTCTAGCTCTGGAGAGTTTCCCCCGGGGAGCTAAAGTAGCTTTAGCCAAAATGATGTTTTTGGTTTTAGGATAGTAAGACTTCTTGGATCTTTTCCTTCCAAATGTTTACTACCAGTTAACACTTTAAATGGACCAAAAAAAAAAAAGGCAGAGCATACATTTGGATGCTATCTACAAATCCGAATACCTTATAAATGGCAACCTAGGGCCAATCCACTTACAGCCATTTGAATGTGACTCACCCAGTGAGGGCATAATCTATTTTCATCCCACTGAATAGGTTAGGGATTCTTTTTTTCAATATACTCTGGGCCTCTTTAAATTCTTCTTGCAGTGAGACGCGATTTGTAGCAAGAAATCACATTCACATTTCTATCAGACATTGTTTATTGAAAACAGAGAGGAAGAAAGAAGATCCAGGAAAAGAGCCATTTCTGAGTTTTGAAAAAGGTGCATTAATTGATGGTGACTGGATATTTTACAAGAAATAGTGATAGAAAGAACCAATGCCTGCGTGAAATTTCTGTAATTACCCCTCTTCCCCATTCCTCAGTTTGTGCTAGATAAAGCAGCTCCAGGAAATGGACGGCTTGTAGAAGAGTTTGCAGGTGAGGAATATTTCCTAAGCAAATCCCTATGCTATTTACACAATTTGTAATGGCATCAGCCCCGTTTTTCTGGGAGTGGAAGTTTAGTAAAAAGAGAAAACAAGGAATGAAATTTCCCAGCAAGCTCCTAAAAGACGAGGGGGTTGGTCGCACAAGGACCTGTCTCTAAGCCGGTTGAGGCTCACTTTCAAGTGTTCTTAATCATAATGGAAGGAACAATACTTAGGCAATTTGTGAATAAGCCTTTCTTCTCTCCTCATCTCCCTTCCATGATTTAAGAGCTGGGACCTCACATAAAATTTACTTAAAACTCCTAAATTGATAAGTATTAATTTGCATCTTGAAACGAACATTGTTCACCCCCCCCCCCCATACACACCTCCCATCTTTCATTTGTCTGTCTTCTTGGCTCTCTCTCTCTGTCCTTCTAGAGATAATTCTGTAATTTTAAAACACCAGAGTTGGCATTATTCTCGTTTCATGCAATAGCCTAACCCAAGGGGATTAAGTTTATTATTTTAAAATATCATTTTTCATTAGAATACACTTGAAAATTCATATGAACACATATCCTTCTTAGCAAGAATAAATAGCAGAGATTTCTTGCTTAAAAGCTGCCTTGTTAAATATATCTCCATACATATTGAGTATAGTTTTTGCTTTGATATTAAGAAAAATATATTTTTTCTCATTCTACCAAATGATGATGATGATAATTTTTAATTCCCTGAAAAAGCTGCTGATGTGTAACTAATCCCACAGACTGATGCATTTTTAAAACAGGTTGTCTTTGACAGTGCTTCATTACATGTTAGTGTTCTCCTAGGCAATGCTGAGACAATGCTGTCTATAGAAAGGCTGATTTTTTTTTTTTTTAGATATGTACTTCTCTGTTCAGGACAACAGAAATTTCTGATCAAGTCAAGTACAGGTGATTATGGCTTCCAATGTAAATCAGTTAACACCTGTAATTTTCCTTGTTCCCTAATGCTATTAGTTATTTCAAGGGTAAAAAAGGATGTTTTACTTAATTTTTTTTATCTTACTAGGTACCCGTAGCTTAACTTAATGATTTGTATAAGTGATAGTAATTGCTGGAACTACAGTTGAGTATTATTAGCTATAAAATGAACATGGTTATATGTCCAACAGAACTAGCAAGGGACAGAAATGCAGTTGTATCCAAGAGAAAATAATTACAGCAATAATCAGTGTAATTCATGATAATGGCTGAATTGAATTTCACACCATAGCTCCAAGCACTTACACTTAATGAATGTAGTTTGTGCTTGTTTACTAAAAAGGTTTTTAGCAGAAAATCGATAATGTAACTTCAGTGTTTCTAATTGCAAATGCAATTATTTTTTTTAAAGTAGTGGTTCAATAAGGATTTTGTAGAGAAAATTGAGGTATGTGAGTGCTGCAAATGCTAGTGCCTTAATTAGTCTACCTGTACATTAGTGCTATGGTTCCTTAATATCTATTTATTACAACATATTGATTAAAATGGATTTGTATTCATTTTTAAGGCTAGCTAATGTAATGGACATTGAAACTTTTCTGTATGCATTGGCTGTGATTAAAACATATCACTTGGTAATGAGGCTTTCTTCAAATAGGTGATTTCAGAAATCATCTTAACACATGATGATGGTGGCAAGAAGGTAGGGACTGGAATACTAGATAGTTTCTGCAAAGCTTAAAGCAACAATAATAGATGTGACACAGAAATCACAGAGTTTAAGAATTTAGAAGGGCCACAGTGGCCACTTAGTCCAACTTATACCCCAAAGGAATCTATTCTATAATATGTTACATATTGTCATTGAGACTCTCTTGAAGATATACTAAGAAGGGCAACCAATTACCCCTTGAGGCAGTCCATTCTCCTGTGGGAGAAACTTAATTGTAGAAAGTTTTTTCCTAACATCAAGCTTAAATTTGTCCTTTTTTCAACTTTTGCTCATTTCTTCTTGTTTGTCCTCTGGGGCCAGATAGAATAAGTCTAACCATTCTTTCACATGGTAGACCTTTAAATCCTTGCACATAGCTATTATATGTCTCCCAATCTCTGTCCTCTCCTCTACCCTTTCTTCCTCTCCCTACCCCCTCCAACTCTTACTCTTTTAGAAAGACACAAAGTAGAACAAATATTCAAAACAGGTAGCAATATTTTAGTACCTTAAATTAACTAGGAATAATTTGAGTTTGTGCCTTTTCCAGACCAAGGACATCTTTACAATTGTTATACAAATATTAATTTTTATATGGTCAATGATATCTATAGATTTAGATTCCTTAGAGCTACAAATTATTTGGAAGGGACTTTAGGAATTGTCTAATCCTGCATCCTCATTTAAAGGAAACATTCCAGAGAGGTTGAATTATTTGCCAAAAATTGTCACATAGTTAAATGACAGAGTAGTAACTTGAAACAGATCTCTCTCCTAAGCCAGTGGTCCTTTCACTATTCCATACTACCTTTTAATCAGCTCTTGGGTTAGAACCACCATCTTGACTTTCCTACCAAAATAAACCAAAATAAACATTTTGATTATATTTCTGCCAAAAATTGACACCCAAATTTTCAAACACATTTTGAGATAAAGCCCAAGATTCTTCACATATCTATTAGATTATCACCATCATCTAAATTTGTTGAATACATACTTGATAAGTAGAATTGCCAACACAGGTATTTGGGGGAGATAAAGTAATCTCAATATTAAAGGAACTTAATCCTCAATTTGAACCCAGTTTCATTTACTTGGTCTAGGGACTAATGTTCTCAATCTTGCAAAATCTCCAGGTGTCTTCAGTTGTCCCAAAAGATGTGCTGTAGTTCTCAAAACAAAGGATAACTTCAATTTTTCAGAATTAAAGATTTTCAAAAATTCAATAATGCACTTTTAGGAGTATATGTGTTTATTTGTGTGTGTGTGTGTGTGTGTGTGTGTGTGTGTGTGTGTGTGTGTGTTTGTTGGAGAGAGGCAAAGAGAGATTCAGAAAGAGTGAAACAAGAGACACTGATGGGAAGTAGCAAAGGATCAAGTATTAAAATTTGAAAAGGTTGACAGACCTCAATCATTGTCACTCAGTTCTAAACAACAATGGGTTGCAAACCATATTCAAAATGATATTTAGAGAATCAGGTTCCTCAATTCAATTTAATTAAATTACAAACACACATATCACTCTCTATAGAGAGAGCAGTGTGTGTGTCATTGAAGGATATACAGAGTTCACATAAAAAACGGTCCTTGCCTTCTTGGAGTTTACAGTTTACTTGAGAGAGATGGCACAGATACACATAACTATAATACCCAATAATATGTAATATGTATGAGAAAGAAGAATGAAATGCTATTCAAGAGGTCTAAGTGGGAGTAGTCAGTACTGAACAAGGGGATAAGGGAAAGTTTCTTGAAAAAAGATGACATTTGAGTTGGGCTTTAAATAATTCAATATAGGGAGATTAAGAGCTTTAGGGGAAGGTCCTGAGAAGAATGTTCTAGTCATAGAGAAAAAGAGCAGGAAAGAGAAAGAAGTGGGAAATAGAGGGGACTGTATGGTGGAAATCTTGTGGTTCACTTTACTTCAACCTAGATTGATATGAGATAAGTCCAGAAGAGTAGAGTAGTACCAGATTGTGGATAACCTTAAAGGGAATAATTCCTGGCTACAAGCTGATAAAGTTTGTATCTCTCTTTGTATCTCTCTCTCTCTCTCTCTCTCTCTCTCTCTCTCTCTCTCTCTCTCTCAAAAGAAAAGGAAAATAAATAACCCCAAATTCACTATATTTATATATCCCAATTATATTAAAAATAGACATTGTGGAGGAGGTGAGTATGGTTCTCAGAACCATATTGGCTTGTGATATGAATTACTCAACAAATGGGTGGAATGGAAGAAAGCCCTTTTAAGTTCACTGTCCAACAGAATCTCCATCAAGTAAGGTCTCTCAGAGTGTTTTTCCCCCTAAAGCTCCTTTCTATCTGTCCTCCAAAACCCTAGCTCAGATTTACTTTCCTCTGTGAAACCTTTCCTGATGACCTATGCCAAAGTGATCTCTCCTTTTTCTGAAGGTCAGTAGCATTTGAGAGGTAATATGTAAGATGTAGTTCAAAAGTGTTCTGAACACGAAGCCAGAAAGCCCTAGGTTTGAATCAAATTTTGTCACTATGTGATCATGAAAAAGTTACTTTATCACCCTTTAGACTCAGTTTCTTCATAGGTATGGAAAAGTATATAGGTTCTTAACTTAGGGGCAACTTATTTAAAAATATTTTCCAATATAATTGGTTTTCTTTGTAATTTAATCTGTATTTTATGTATTTTATTTTATGCATTTAAAACATTAATCTGAGAAGAGATCCATAGACTTCCAACTGTCAAAGGAGCCCAGTTGACAAAAAAAAATCCAGGTACCCCTGATTTAAATATTAGCTCCCTCTATTGTACTCATTTGATGGGTCATAGTGCTAATTATTTTTGCTTTAGCTATATGGGGCCCAAGGTAATTTTTTCATCTACTTCAGTCTCTTGCATGTAGAGGGTACTCAATAAATGTTGAATAAATAATTTATTCTTTCAGACCTTGGGTAGAACCAATTTTTCGATTCCTTATATGATCATAAGGGACTTTAGACAGAATCTAACCCCATCCCTTTGTAGTTTTTTTAGATGAGGTTCAGAGAGAGAAAGTAACTTATTCAAAGTCATACAACTAACAGAAAGGAAGTTCAAGATCTGAACCTAGGTTTTAAAAGTCCAAATCAAATGCTTTTTCCACCATACTATGTCCTCACTTTACCAGATATCCAATTGCTTTCTGCATTGAAAATATGCCTTTATCTTGACTGTTTTCAGATATGAACCATGCTAGAAATCCTCATGTGAGTATGTTTGTGTTTTCAGTTATACTAATGGGAAACATACATACATATATATGTATATATGCATATATATATTAGTAAGTTTTCACATGGTTATAATTTGCAAGGGTAGTTCTCAGATAACAAATGAAACAGAATTTCTTGCAAAGAAATCATCTTATAAAAGCAGGGGAAGAACAAAAGCTACCAGAAGAAAATTCAAATAGCCTACAAACTCTGAATACTTTCCCTGAGCTAATGAGGGGATGATAACAATCTCCTGATACCTGGGAGACACTAATTTATGGATTAAAAAGAAAGCCAATGCTTATTAAAGCTTTTCTCTACCCCTTTGGCCCATGTTGCTTGCAATATGTGAATCTGCCTAGGAAGACTAGAAGCTCTTGTTTGGCAGAATGACCTAATATCCTATGCTGGATAAGAACAACATAACTGTTTGACCAACCAAATGTATAGAAAATGGTCATCGGTAAGTAACAATTATGTAATAATCTTATCCAAAGAAAATGGGGGTGCAAATTAAGTTTATTTCACTGGGAAAACATTAAGGTATACACAGAGTTCTTAATAAATAGAAATAAATAGTGCAGGTTTTGCGCTGTGGCTATTTTCTATAGTTATCTGCCCTCGCTGCTACTACACCGGTCGCATTTTCTGCGGGGCTCAGCACGGCATTTTACTTTACAAAAACAACTAGCTCTTTTCCAGCCAATGATTACTTGTAATTATGCTTTCCCCTGCTATTATTCTAATAGGCTGTCATGCTGTACAGAGGAGGCGTTTGGAATATACGGCTGCTTTTATGGAGGGACTGCTGGAACACTTAATATAGCTCTATTTTTGAATTATCAGGTTCTATCCTTTTGAAGTCTGTGTTAGTGGAACTCCTATTTATGAGATGTGCTGTGCTTAAAGGTTTGCTATTGATGAAGAGGTCCAACAGAGGCCTTTATCCTAAGTACTAGAGCATTCTCCCTGAGAAATAAACAGCCTTGCTAAAAGGTATGTTGTGTACCAAGGCTGCAAATTACCAGCCAAGTACTTTATAACAGTATACTTCAAAAATACCTTTATGCTTCTTGTTTGTCCTCTTTTCCATAGACATGAGTGACATTTCTTAAAGCATATAGGGAAAGAAAGGTATTGGCCACCATCCATGATTCAGTGAGCTGGCAAAGGGCGCATGTGCCATATAGAGCCTGGGAGTCATAGATCTGCTGTAGATATTATAGATCTGGGAGGAGGCATCAAACGAATTTGGCCATCTTCAGCTCTGCATTTGGGTGCTTGTGCTGTGTGGATGTGCGGGTGTTTTCTTTAAGTTTTCTGAACTCTTATTCAGAAAACGAAACTGACTTTAGCTGAACATTTACTGGAGTTGGGGAATGGGCCAGGGAAGAAGAGTCAGAGAAGAAGGTTAAACCCATGTTTAGCTAAGATCATACACGGGTATTATCTCTTGTGAGGATTTTAGATGTGATCTCTAGAAAAATCAATGAGGGAAGGCTGTAGCGAGGATATTTTCTAACAAGACTGTCAGGGGAAGCATGTTGGAGAAGTCTTGAGGAGGTGGCAGGTGAATTGAGAGTCGGAAGAATTGAGGTTTGCCCAGCTGCCTTCAGCCGGAACAAATCCCAGGCTTTGACCTTTTTTTTTTTTTTTCGTCATGATCAGCAACTTTGGTTGAAAGTGTTTCCTTACCAGTAAAACTTGCTTTCATGACTCTCTGCTGGCAGGGGTTTCCCCCTATAATCCTAACTAGAAGCTGAATGATATACACTCAAAGATTCAACAGTTTGATAAACTGAGTTCTCTTCAGGTCCTGAGCAGTTCTTAAACTGACTGGGGCACTTCTCAGGTCTTGAGTAGTTCTTAAGTTGAAACAAACAAGTCATAAATTTTATTAAAAACATTTCTCTCAGGGTTATTTCTTTCTTAATTTTGGGTGAAAGTTTGCATTCTCTCTGTAGGATCTGAATTTCTTTGTTAGGCAGAACAGCATCTCTGATTTAGTAAGAGTTTTATCAATGTCTCCAGCCCTGGAAATGCACAGACAGCAGGCAGAGAGGCTGCTTTGAGTAAGGGCAAATGCAGCAGGTTTTTCCTGGTGCATTCAGAATTTGCATTTGATTCCACAAATAAGGCAGGCTATTGCTCTAGAGTGTTTGTCTGCTGTTTTTCATTTGGAGCCTTAATGCATCAGAATCTTGACTCTGTCCTCCCTGTCTAATTCATCTTTACTCATATATTTTACTATTACTGATAGCTTTTCCCTTAAGCTTGTCTATTTACTAGCAGATTTGACAGATGACAGCTCCTCTTTGGAATGTTAGATAGCATTTGTATGGCGGCGATGCCAGGAGCACTTGGAGCGCTGGTGTTGCATATTTATTGATCTCCATATTCCCAATAATCCGATGCACGTCACATTTGACAACATTATGTGGAGAGGTCAGCTAGATGGGGCTAATGAAACTGTTCCAAAGATGGATGTTGTTTTCCACAACATTAACCTTGCAAATAGCTGTCAGTAGTGCATTTCACTACAGGGCTTGGCGTTTGAGACCCTCCTCCCCCTCGCCCCCCTTCATTCTCTCACTCTTTTTTCTTTTTTATATAGTTGACGTTAACATTAAACAAAACCTGGAGCCATTAAATCTTAGTATTTATATACAATAGAAAACACAGACGGCATGGCAATATTCCAAATGAAAATCTTATTAACAGCATATGGTGCTTGTGGCAAAGTCCCGAGCAATTTGAAAATGGGCCCGGCTGTCTCCAGTGTTTGACAGATTAGTGAAAGATGGTGTAAAGCCCCGAATGGGAAACGCCTGAATTCAGAAGGATTAAACCAGCAAATAGAAGATTCTGATGCAATTAGGAAGTGCAGAGCACTACTAGGTTTCACCTTGGTTTTTCCACTCTGAGCCTACAGTAATCCAGTAATCTACAAAATAAGACAGAGTCAAACCGGTCAGATCTGGTGGAGGTTACTTAATATTTAAAGCCAGAGGGAGAGAACATTTGCACCAAAAAGCAGATTTGGGAGCATGCTACTTTTGAAGATGGGACATTTCCATGTTTTGGCGCAATAATTAAAACGTCTGATTGCAGGTTTCTCAAACATTTCCTAAAGCACTTTGAAGACATTGTAGAGACATACTTAAGGGCCCTGTTCTTGCTCAAAGGATTTTTCACTCTGGGGAAGTTATACAAGTAGCTCCTTTCAGGGAGTCCAAATGTAAGGCCAAGTGATTTCAAATGCTGCCCTCTCCTTCCTCCTCTATGGTGCAGCTGTAGCTTTTTTAGGCATAGAAAGTCACAAAACATTTTCTAAACCATTTTTGGTTGAAAGTTAGGTACAGAAGTTGCCAGTGCTAGCTAGAATATTATAACTCTTGGGAAAAAAGGAAAGAAAAGCCTTTATTCAAATCTAATCTACTTTGGCATATTTGACATGAAAAGGAACATTTAAAAGAATTAGTTTCAGTTCCCAGCTCTCCCTCAGACCAAGGAAAACCAGGGCTTCTCATAACACCCACAATGCTTGTTTAACATGGTTACAAAGACCAGAGGCCTGGGCTCATCCTACCATACCTCATGGGTGATGGAGCTAGAATTTCTTTAGCTATTTTTAAAATTTTATTTTATTTTTACACCCTTATCTTCTGTCTTGGAACCAAGGCTCCAAGGCAGAAGAGTGGTAAGGGCTAGGCAATGGGGGTTAAGTGACTTGCCCAGGGTCACACAGCTGGGGAGTGTCTGAGGCCAGATTTGAACCTCGGACCTCCCATCTCTAGACCTGGCTCTCAATCCAAGGAGTCACCCAGCTGCCCAATTTCTTTAATGATTGACTGATAACCTTGATATAAAATTAGTAGGAATATTTTATTTAAAATGTGTTGTAATGATAAAAACTCAAGAATTTTTAGGTCTTTTTATTTGCTTACTTCATCAAGATGAAGGATATATGTGTGTATGTGTATACATATATATATATAATATACACACACACATATATATTAGAAGTTTAAGAGGCAGAATGTTTTAGAGTTCACTTTGGCCAATTCTACCATTTAACAGATGGAAAAATTGAGACTCTGAGAAGAAAAAAGCTGTGAAAGCTCATACAGAGTAAGTAGAGTTGGAACTAGAACCCAGAGCTCCCAACTTGTAGTTCAGCCTTTTTTCCAGTATACTATATTAATAACATTAGTTTTGTTTTATTTGTTATTATTATTATTTTTGGTAATTGACAAGTTCAAGTGCTTGAATAATTGCATGCTGGACTGGTAGAATTGCCTGCTGGTTGGTTTGCCTCTTATCTTTCCCAACTTCAATCATTCTCCACTCAACTGTAAAAGTGATCTTAAAATTCAGGTCTGACCACATCACATCTTTTCCTTTTCTTCCCCCTAACCTCCACTAAACTCCAGGGGCTCCCTATTATCTCCAACATAAAATATAAAATCCTCTATTTAACTTTTACAGTCCTTCATAAGTTGGCCCTTTCCTACCTCACCAGTCTTATGTCTTATTTCCCTTGATATACTGAGCCAGTGACACTGGCCTTCTTGCTTTTCCTCACCCAGGAGAGGCCATCTCCCAACATTGGACCTTTCCACCATCTGTTTTCCATGCCTGGAATGTTCTCCTTCCTCATCTCTTTTTCTCCTGGATTCTCTGATGTCCTTCAATACTCTGTTAAAATCCTACCTTTTGCAAGAAGCTTTTCCCAATCTATCCCCTTAATGCCAGTATGTTCCCACCACTGTGAATCTCCATTCCATCCCATCAGTACCTTGTTTGAGCATAGTTATTTGCAAGCTGATTGCCCCAATTGACTGTGGACTCCCTGAGGGTAGAGACTCTTTCCCTTTTTTAATCTCTGGCATTTAGCACAATGCCTGGCACATATTAGGCACTTAATAAATGACTTCGATGACTTATTAGGAATTTGATTATTATTTATTTTCAAGAAGAGCATTTCTTTTTCCCATCCCCATCCCCTGCTAATGTAACATACTTGTCTTGGAATTCTTTTTTTCCTATATTGTATGGATGTGGGGCACAACAGAGAGCAAGGAAACCAAGTCAAAATAAGGGCTAAAATTAGCACAAAAATGGGCATGATGTGAACAACACACCAAAAGACAAAATACTCATTAAAGGAAACAGTATTAAAAAGTTATATGTAATAGGTACAAGTTAAAGCTACCTTAGCTTTAACACAGGCATGAGCAAATTACATGGGCAATAGTTGCCATAGTAACAAGTAGACAATATGGTGTTTATGTTACCTTGGAGATGCCCAGTACTTTACCAAAAAATAAAAAGTTAAAAAAAAGGAGACTTCTAAAAGTACTTAAAGATGACACGAGGGAGAATGTTTTATAATAAACATTTTACTTCTAAGGTTTTAATGTTTATTTGTAATGAAAATCACAATTTGCATTCATATATAGCAATTTCCTTCCTCCTTACCTTCCCATCCCCTCACCCAGTTTTTAAAACAGGATCCTCTTTTAAAGCCTTTTAGTCAATAGATCCACTGAGGGGCACTCCTGGTTACCATCTTGGATACAGCCATCTTGGATAGAAGGGACTACTGTCAGACAGCCCAGTATGAAGTGAACTTGAACCTTTCTTTGGGCCAGGAAGACTTACAGTGGACTATTTAAGGCAAAAGGTAGTGCTCATGATATAAGATTTTAATTATACACTTGTGGGATTTAACCAATCAGCACATTTTAGAGAATCTCTAGAAGGTACACAGGTTTTTAAAAAAGATCTCAAATGAATGACTGAGGACAGTATAAAATGGAAGTCTGGCAACTGGCTGGTGAATCTTAGTTGTGGACCCAAATAACACTGGGTTCTACTTGGATCATTTTGGCTTTACTCTTTACCTTGATTGAATTTACCATATGATTGACTACTTTCTTCACCTTGTTTGTATAAACCAGAGATGCTTGACTCGTGCTTTCATTTCTTTTCAAAAGGAATTGTATAATGTTCAAATAATAATTTGCATTAATATAGTATTTAAGATTTTAAAAATTCTTTACAACTGTGTAAGGAAACTGGGGCTTAGAGAAATAAAATGATTTGCTTATTGTCCCATAACTAGTAAGTGTCTGTAAACAAAAGTAAAGTTCATGGTATAAAGTTGTTTTATTTATTGATGAGACCTGGAGTAATTATCAATTGGCAACTTTTAGACAATTTTCAGATTCAGTTTTGGTCTCCTGAATATAGTTTAGTACTCTATGTACTATATGATGCTTTCTCTCAAAAACAAATTTAATAAAAATTTTCTTGAAGGAAAGAAGCACTTTTTAAAACTACCTACTATGTCTCTAAGAACTTTAGGAACATTATCTCATTAAATTTTCACAAGAACCCTGGGAGATGGGTGCTATTCTCATTTTCTTTTTATATTTGAGGAAATTAAGAGAGAAGTTAAATGACTTACCCAGAGTCATACAACTAGTATGTGTTTAAGGCCAGTTTAAACTCATCTTCCTTACTCCAGGCCCAGTGCCATATTCAAAATGCCACTTAGTTGCTTTTAACTTTTTCTTTTAAGGATCATGCAGACTTTTTGATTGGGATACTAGAAAATTTTGAAATGTACAAGAAACTAACAGTGGTAGCCAATAAGATTTGTAACCACTGATCTAGTCCCAGCTTGAATATGTTTGTACTTTAGTCCATATTTATATCTTCACTTGACTGCGGCTGGTCAAAGATTCTGATCCCTCTGACTGCCGAATCTGGATTCTGACTGAGTGAGGGGATTTGTGTTCAAGTTGTGCTTCTGCCACTAATTAGTTGTGAAAGCTTTGAAAAGTTCAAGCCTCCTTTCTGGGAATCATTTTCTTCTGTCCAAGAGCCAATTGTTACATTTTCAGTGTGAAAAAATGTCAGAAGTTAGTAAATGCTACAAATCCAGGTGTGATACATTGTTTTTATTTGTCTAAACTTACAAAGGTGATGGAGAAAATGTTAGTAATGTGAGTTAAATATAAAATTGTGTTGTGCATATGCAGCCTGCCTATAATTCGTTCTGAAATTTAATGGTTCTAAGCAAATATGTCCCCAGTATCTTCTCTGGGTCTTGTCTGTAGGTAGATTCAAGTTTTAATTGTTGAAGAGGTTTATATATTCTCCTAGCAGCTGGGCAAAGATGCACATATGAGAAACCAGAAGGCTATATTTGAATTTCAAGTCCCATTTTTCTTGGTATAGTTTCTGGCTCTATAGGGGGTCTAACGAAATGACCTACCATTCTTAAGCTTCAGGAAGACATAGTCTTTTTTATTCTCTATCAATAAATGAGGGAACCAAAACAAAGAGGTTTTAGAAACATACTCGACGTCACACAGCTATTTGACAGTTTATTATATTCTCTATCTCTTTCTCTCTCTGTGCATACATATACTCCAAACAGACATATGTCCATATGTACTATATGTATATATACATATGTATACCTACTCATCACATATATGATTCATTATATATACATATCTATAATGAATTTATGAAAAGGGAATTTCAGAGCAAAAATATACAAAACTGCTCAAGTGAGGCTTTGCTTAATTGCACAAATCTTTTCTCAATTTTACAAGGGACTAGCATGGAACTTGGGACTGTTTCAAAACATGTGGTTCATGAGTTGTTTCAAGGTATCTATTTAGTCACTGGAATCATGATTCAAAAATGTACTGGGGTCCTTAAGTTAAGCCAGATGCTCTAGTACCATATGCCCCCAGATCACCTACTGAAATTGCAAAAATCTCTTAGCTTCATATTAAATAAACTTGCAATCATTTTTTCAGTATAGCCTTAGAAATTCCATTGAACAATTTACTATAACTCCAATTTCATCTGCAGGAATTGATTTTAAAAATTCTAAATTTTGAAGAATACTTACTAGATTTCCATGTACTATTTGGCAATATATAATTCCATTAAAAGGCTTACTCATGTTGTATTGTGACATAGAATGAAGGCTAGGTTCTTTCTTTTTTTAACTCCTAAGTATTGATTCCAAGGCTGAAGAGTATTAAGGGCTAGGTAATTGAGGTGAAATGACTTGCCCAGGGTCACACAGCTAGGAAGTGTTTGAGACCAAATTTGAATCCAGGATCTCCCGTCTTTAGACTCGACTCTTTATTTACTGAGCCACCTAGTTGCCCCTGAAGCCTAGGTTCTGGAAGGCTATGTTTTACCAGGTTTTACCAAGATGGAAAAGCTCAGTAACTGCCAATTATATGTCTGTTGTACAAGTTTTTGGCAACAGAAATTGTCACATTCTATTAAGTCAGAGAGAAGAAGTCCCACTTTCCCAGATTTATTACATGTCCCCCCCTTTATAATCTAGATACAGCAAAATGGACACACATGACATTATATTTATTCTTTCCTTGCCTTTGCACAGCCTGTCCACCATCCCTGGGATATCCTTCCTTATTTCTGTCTTTTTCTAAAATCCAATTTCTTTCAAAATTCAATTCAAATGTCCCTTTCTCTATGAAGTCTTTCCTGATCCTTTCAGGTGTTATTGTCTACTTCCACCACAAATCACCTTACGTTTACTGTGTATATACTTTGTCTATATTTGTGTTTGTGCTTATTGTTTCCCTTTTATAGCACCGATGGGGGCAGAGGCAGTTTGATTCTTGTCTTTGCACTTACACAGAACCTGGCACATAATTGATACTTAATATGTATTTGTCAATTTATAAGGATTAAGTTGTGGTATAGTTGTTGGAGTGGGTGGGGGCACAAACACTGATGAATTCATGGATCCTGTCAGGATAGAAGTATGTATATGGAACAATAGAGAGAGAACTGACTTGGAATCAAAGGGCTTTTGGTTCAAATCCTGCCTCTGATACTTAACGGTGTGACTTTAAACACATTTCCTTGGATCCTAGTTTTTTCATTTATGAGGTGAGAGAAAATATCCCAGTTGACCATTAAGGTCTTATATGACTATATCTATGAATTGTGAACTTTAATGTGTGTGAAAATATAGATATGTTTAGGAAAATGTATGGGTAGTGAATTGTATTTATTTTTAACAGAAGGCAATTATTACTATTTCTGCTCAAAGAAATGAGCTTTTTATTTTATGTTTTTCTTAATGTTTTGAATTGTTTGCCTCACCACTCTGCAATATAAAATTCATTAACAACATTACAGTTTAATCAGAATGAATCAAATTGTTAAATGAATATATAAGCATTGTACATAGCCACAAAACATCAGAAAAATTTCTGAGTGAGTAATGCATATGTGGGCAGTAGCTATGATGAACACACGGTCTTACAAAAATTTATACATAGTTATTCTTAATAATAGAAAGGTAAACAGAATGTCAATTCACAGATTATTTTTCTTTCCTGAGGATGTTAGCCCATATGAAACCTTTAGTCATCAATCAATCAAATAAATTAATCTCTTATGACTTGATTTCCTCTACAGACCACCAATACAGAAAGAGGAAGTAGTTGTGTAATATGGGAAACAGATCATAAGCCTGGTATGAAGCCATGGTAGTGGAGGAGGAAGGGGTTTTCATTATGTACAAATCTGTTGAACTTCATTTTCTGTCAAAAGCAAAATGGATAATGACTTATTTTCCTTTTTTTTTTTTAACCCTTGCCTTCCATCTTAGAATCAATACTAAGTATTGGTTCCAAGGAAGAAGAGTGATAAAGGCTGGCAATTGGGGTTAAGTGACTTGCCCAGGGTCACACAGTTAAGAAGTATCTGAGACCAGATTTGAACCCAGTACCTCCTATCTCTATACCTGGCATTCTGAGTCATCTAGCTGACCCCAGATAATGATTTCTTAACTTGTCTTAATGATTCTTCAAAAGGTGGAAGAAACAAAGGTGAAATATCTACTCCAGATTTGTTTCTCAGGAGTAAGAAAGAGTTTGTATTTGAGAGGGGAGGAAGTGACTAGTACTTTCAGAAAAACAAAACAAAAAAAATTAGAATGTGTAATGAGGGAAGTAATATAAGACAGTCTGACATGGATTATAGATTTTAATAGAGTAAATTTCAAAGGGTTTAGATAAAGAATAATTGTGTTCTCAAAGATTAAAATTTTATATCCAAGGACAGATGGGAATATCTCAAATGATATTGTAGATACACAAAGAGAAAATTCCAGTGAGGAAGAGAAGGAAATTCTCTAAAGAGATCACTGTAGTTGTATAAGGAGATCTCAAACAATCTAGATTTTAAAAATACTTATACAGAAGATGGAAGCAAGGATTGGTAATAATAGAGGATGATACATACCAAAACATGCCATTTGCACCATAAGAATACTGTTCCAAGTGCTAAAACTTAGAATTGGGTGAAGTTAGTGAAAGTTAGGGATAACACAAAGGCTTTGTTTTATTTCATTTTAGCTCTGTTGGGGAAAAGACTGATCAGGATCAAAGAACATATCCAATTATTGTTTGGGGTAGGTACAATGATGATAATGGATTGACAGAAAAAAGGCTTAACTCTTATGCTACTTCTTTTTTCTCCACCAAGAAGGGTGATCTTTGTTCTGGAAAGGACAAAAAAGAAATTGTTTAATAGGTGTAACCTGGGTTTCAAGCCAAACTTGGTACCTTTCACATGAAATTACATATAGAAAAGGCGATCCTAAGTGGAGGATAAAATTCGGATGCTAGACTCCCTGTTTGAGAGGGCAAAGTTGATGTGAGAGCTTTCAAGAGGAGATAACATTCTTTCTTCAAGTGTGCTAGGAACTCTTTAGGACTAACTCCCCATTCTATCCTTTAATTAGAAGTCTTATGTTTATACAAAGGCATCAAAACACCCCAGACTTGGTTTGCAATCTGGAGTTTCATAAGGTATTGATACTCAAGATAAACAGTAAGATAGTAAGAAAGAAGCTAGATGACCTTGATGAATTCAAGTCATCCAACTCAAGGAGAATGATTAACATATCTCATGAGAGGATCTGGAATAATCTCACTAAACTAGAATGCTGAATTGAGTCCAGTAAGATAAAATGGGGAAAAAAGCATAAGGTCTTATACTTGAGCTAAAAAAATAATTACACAAATACAGTATACTCTAAGCATAGATAGGCAACAGTTTGATAAAAAGATCTGGGGATTTTAGAGGAATGAAAGTTCAAAATGAGATCAGAGTGTTATATGACAAGCCAAAAAATCCCCTAAAAACGAGAAAAAACAAACAAAATATATTAATGTTGTCTTAGGCTGCCTTAAAAGGGACAAAAGTTCAGGAATATGTGTGTTATAAGAAATGATAAACAAGATGATTTCAGAAAAAGTTAAAAAGATCTGCAGGAACTGATGCAGAGCAAACTATGCAGAACTTGGAGAACATTGTATACATTAACAGCAATAGTGTATGATGGTTATCTGTGAAAGCCTGGCTACTTTCAGCAATGCAATGATCTGGGACAATTCTGAAAGGATTAGGATGGGACATGCTATTCACCCCCAGAGAAAGAACTGTTGGAATCATCTTTCGCAGTAGTGTATCTATGGTTATACTTTGGGTTTATGGTTATGTATGAGTGTGTTCTTACAACAATGACCAACATGGAAGTGCATTTTGCATGACAATAAAAATAATTTTTTTAAAGTTCAGGAATAGGCAGATGACAGCTCTTTTGTACCAGTTCACATATAAAGAATTGTAGTCAATTTCCATGACTGCTTTTTAAAGAGAATGAAAAGTGGGGGAATATTCACATATCAGTCAGGATAGTGAATGTCTTGAAAATCATGCCATATGATGTTTGCATGATAGTTGGTTGTTTATTCTAGAGACTTTGAGAAGGCCTAATAATTTTCTATAAGCATTTGAAGGTATGTTAAATGGAAAAGAGATTGGATTTGTGCTTGGCCCTAGAGTACAAAACTAGAAGCAATGGGTATAATAACCTTAAAGATAAAAAGAGGCAAATTTAAGCTTGATATGAAGAAAAACTTCCTCGAACAATTAGAACACTCTCAAAGGGAGGTGCTAGACTCTTCCCTGGGAGGTCTTTTAATAAAGGCAAGATGACCATTTGTTGGAGATATTGTAGAAGGGATTTTTGATTAGATATGAAGTTTAATGAGGTATATGAGAGAGTATGATTTAGAGATGACTACCTTTATATTTAGTCTAGTTAGTGTAGTCATTCCCTAAACTGATACCAGTTCATTTCAACTATTAATTATTATTGTTATTAATGCTCACCCAGAGTCCTAAGGAAATTCAAAGGGAAAATATTCTGATATTTCTTCATAAATTAATAGAAATACTCAAACTTTCACATTAAGAAATCATTTAGCTCTGAGCCCCCACTCCAGTTTAAGAAATAAACTAGAGATAGTTTTTTTTTTCTATATGCTTTCTTTTTTTCTTTCTTAAACCACAAAGTCCTCCATACAATTTATTAACAGTGTAATAAAGCTATTTAAATATTTCAACAATGTATCCTGGAGAGCTGGAGTTACCTCTATCCATCAACTGCAACTGATGATTTTTCTTCAATTCTGGAAACAATCTGATCATGAAATTCTCAAGGTGACAGTCAAAATCTCTGAAAGATTCTCTGTGGAATACCTTCTTCATAGAATGAATTAATAAGCTAAGTTCTAGGAAGTATCTCCTTAGACTTTATGAAAAATGATATTAACTCCCTCAGTTACTTGGGAAACAGGTTTTATTAGTCCTTTTTGTATCTCTCAAGTCCCTCTCCAGCTATGGCAGGTTAACTCACTAGGCAACTGATTTTATTACACCTTAGAGATATAGTAATAATATCTATAGTCACTTTGTAAGGGACTATTGAAGCTGAGACTCCATATTAATATAGGTACTTTTGTAGGGGGCAGTGTTGATAAATCCTCTAGTTTTAATTAATTTTCTTTTAGTAGGAGACATGATCAGAAGATCAATGGTAGGGAGAAGGATTAGTGCACAGTAAGGTTATTTTAATTCTAGAATGTTTATTTCTTTCCCCAAAGATTGAATGTCAGTATACTATACTGTAATCTTATGACTACAATGTTTGTGTAAGACAAGCTTACATTTGACCTTAATTAATCTTGAAACACTAGTTTGTATTCCTGTGCCTTAAATTTGAACTATTAAAATTTAAAAACAGAAATAATTCCATATTGAATTAAGTTAGTGCTTTTTTTTAGCCCTTCATTCTATCTTAATTGTGGCCTAAAAAGGGAGTATGGTGATTTATTTCAATGAATTTAGGATAAGCTTATATATCCCTCTTTCCTCACCAAAGCCTGTCTTATGATTAGGGTAAAATAGACATCATAATTTGTGGTATGCCAGGAAGGGCCTATGTCCTCAAACATATCTGCCTATATATGTTTAAAATTCTAATAGAAAGTCAAGTCCTTGAAGAGACTGTTCTAATTCTATTGTTGTATCCCTATCTCCCAGCATAGTGCCTAGCACATAACAAATGCTTAATTTGTGTTAAATCGAAGGCATTTTGGTTTTTAATTCTTCCTATTAAAAAGGTTTTTTTTTTGGGGTGGGGAGGACCACAATATAAACTAATATATTAGTAGGGATAACTTTATATCATAGATTTATAGATTGTTAGAATAAGAAGGGGTCACAAAGGTCATTCTAACTGAATACTGTGTTTTTCCAGATAAGGAAACTAAGAACCAGAGAGAGAAAATGATTTGCTTAAAATCATATTTCTTGATAGTGGAAAATCTGAGACTAGCATTATTGTTGTAGTTGTTGAGTCTTTTCAACCATGTCTAACTCTTTATGTGGGTGGGATTTTCTTGGCAAAGATACTGGACTGGCTTGCCATTTCCTTCTCTAGCTCATTTTACAAATGAGGAAATTGAGGCAAATTTGAACTTTGTAAGAAGTTTTCCTGACTCCAGGTTTGCACTCTATCCACTGTACTACCTTGCTGCTCTGAGAGTAGAATTGAAGACTTTTTAATTCTAATCTAGGACTCTTTTGACGATTACTTGAAAGCAGGTTCCTATGGAGAGTGGAATGCAGATAAAAATGCCAGGGGAAGGAAGAAATGGAGAGGCTGAGGTGTATTGTTATCTAGGAGAAGGATGTTCAAGAGGGAAGTAGAGGTGCCAAAGACAAATTGTGCTTAAGTTTATCCTTGCTATCCCTGCATAACAATGATCAACCTGGACATAATATTGCAGATGTTCTGACCAGTTTAAACTATAGTGTAATGGTTACCTCCCTTGTTAGGGACACTATTCAGTTAAATGCAACCTAAGACTATATTAACTTTAAAAAAAAAGAAGTTATAACATTTTTGGTTCACATAAAACTTATAGTTCCATGAAATCTTCAGATCTTTTTTCCTAGGGAATTCTCCTTAGTGGTCTCTTCTATCCCACACATATGAAACTCCAATGCATAATCTTATATTTGTCCCTTTTGCATTTCAGTCATTCTAGCTTACTGAGTACATTTTTGTATTAACCACAAATTTGATTAGCATTTCTTTTGTTTCATTTTAGTTGCTGATAAAATTTTTAGTAGCACAAGGAAGATCCATGGCACTATACAGCTGACTTTCCACTTAAATACTAATTCATTAATATGCTTTGGGTGTTGATCTACCAGTGAGGAACACACTTTACTATGATCTAGCTCACATTTTTGTATATTATACCAATGAATGTCTTTAAGATCTTTGCCAAATCAATTATATGACAAGTAAAATACATTATATTTATGGCATTCCCTTAATCTATAATTCTAGTAACTATCAAATGAGGATTACTTTCATGTTGAATTTATTATAGACTTTAAAAAGCAAGGTATGTGTAATCAAGGTTCATGTTTTCACATATAATCCTCTTTTTTGATGTTCATTCAATTAATAATAAAATACAGTTTTAAGTAAAAAAAAGATAATTCTTGGATGTCAAAGATGACTTGATGGGGGTAGGTAGGTAGCTCAGTGGATTGAGCCCTAAGTTGAGACAAGAAGTTATGGGTTCAGATTTAGCCTCAGTCACTTCCTAGCTGTGTGACCCTGGGCAAGTCACTTAACCCCTATTGCCTAGCCCTTACCACTCTCCTGCCTTAGAACCAATACACAGTATTGATTCCAAGAGGGAAGGTAAGAGTTTAAAAGAAGATATGACTTGATTACTTCCTTCTAAAGTTTTATTCATTATCAATCAATTCTTCCCCATCTTTGTGAAATTCCCTGTCTCCTATTATTCTGGCATTCTGAATCATTGTTCAGAAAACCCAATCCCATTCTTTGACTCTGTTTATACACTTAGTCATTCATTCTTTTCTTCCTGTAAAGTCACAGCTTTTAGTTAGAGGAGAAGATCTGGGCCCCAAATCTTTCAGTTTATTACCCAAGACCTCAAAATCACTAGGAATTTTATCCTACTTTCCTCTAAATGTTACCAGTTGTTTCAATTTGAATGATCAGAATTCAAGTTTTTGATTGTACACAGGTGTTCCTTACATTAAGTAAACTTAATACATGAAAAATCTAGATTTATAAAATAGATTACCTGGGGTGGAGCAGGAAGTCAGTCAACAGTCAGTCACCAAACATTTATTAAATGCTGTGACAGGCATTGTGCTACATGCTGGGGGGAAGAGGAAAAAAAGAAAAGAAAAAATCAGTAAAACCAATGAACAAGTTGAGAAAAAGTGTGATGTTATGATGTCTACTACACCCATTGATCTTGACCTCTACAGAGGTTCAGGGAAGTATCTTTCTCCTCCCATTTCTTTTTATGGCCTAGCATATTCCTTATAATTCAGTTTCTAGTGCAAAAAAAGTTTTATTGGTGCCTTCATATTTTTATATTACAGCTATTTCCATAATGAGCAGTCTAGAACAAGAAAAAATTAAGCAAAATCAAGTACTAGGGTGCCTGTATCTGACAATGTATTCAAAATTTTACATCTTCAGTCCATCACTTTTTTGCTGAGAGGAGGGAGGCAGGTTTCATTATCTGTTTTCCATGATTCAAATGATCATTATAATTGACTTCAGCTTCCTATTAGCTTTATTTTTGTTTAAATTATTATAATCACTGTATATAAGGGCTTCCTGGTTCAATTTACTTCACTGTAGCTTTTCATACAAAATTTCCTGTTTCTCTGACTTTCTTATATTCTTTGTTTTCTATCTTACAAGTTTGTTAAGCTCTTTTTTCACCAGTGATCATCTTTATTTCTAGTTCTTTGCTTCCACAAAAATACTCAAAAGATTTTAATATTGAACCTTTTGCATAAACAAGATAAACCAGTTATAAGAAGAGTGGAGTTGAACACATTTTTTTTTTTGGCAAAACTCTGCAGCCTAGGCCAGAAAGGAGAGATCAATTGCCGAAGCATCCTCTTTGCTTTCAACCAAAATTCCAGCTCCGAACACCCTACCAAACAGCCTAGGTAGCACAGGTCTCTGGGAGAAATAGGTCATCAAGATAGGAGGAAGCAAGATTAGCCCTAATGGGATAATTAAGAAAATCCATTAGTCAATATTGTTTAATTTCCTTTCAAATTTCTAGTTGCCTTATTAACGAAGTAATCAACCTCTACCTAATAGTTCTAAGGGGGATCTGGAATCTACCTGCCCCCCCCCCCAATATGGCGGAAATAATAGGGTATGATCTAATATGGTGTTTTGTTTTACCCTGCTAAAATTAAAGGTATTTATTTATAAAAAACTATGCTCCGTTGGATATGGCTTTAGGCCAGAACATCCTTAATGGGGGAGCTAGTCCTGTAACTAACTAAATAGCTGAAGGTATGGCTGGGTTAAAGACCCCTTGTACTATTTCCATTTTGTTTTGTAAATTAAGCACTTAATTTCACCAGTTGTTTTAGTGGACTAGTGTGCCTTCCTCCCTCCCTCCTTCTTGGAACATGAAAAATCAGCTGGCAGGTGTCCTGAAAACAATGGGTTTTTGAAGCCAAATCATAGAAGCATGGCTTCTATAGTGAGGGAGAAGGTTTTGTTGACACTCTTATGATGGTAATATCTCATGATAGTAATACAAATGAGGGGACTGGCCTAGATAAGACTCTATTCTGTCTTTCGTGGTTCTGTGGGCTTAATGAAGTTAAACTTGCAAGTCTCATTCCCATACAGACTGGTTAGCCATATCTTTGGTTTGGCTATCTATTTCACAGCAACAATTACTGTCGTTTATATACCTCTTTAAGAGTAACAAAATGTTTTTCAGGAATTATGTTGGACAATCTTCTTACAATGGTTATTTGAAGTAGGTACCTTTGCTCTTTGAAATAGATACCATGACAATTTATAGATGAGAAAACCAGATGCTAGGGGATGGGGCATGTGAAATAATCCACTTAGCATTACACAGCTAAAAAGCACTGGAGTCAATATTTGAACCCAGGTCTGCCTATCTGCTGCACTATTTTATCCTATATATGTGATGTTGGTACCAAGCTGGGGCAATAACAGCCCAGGTCCATCAACAGGACTCAACTGATAGCACCTTAAACTTCAGCACTGTAGCATCATCTTCATAAATGTTATATTCTGAGGAAAATGGTGGAGTATAAAGATGCCTGGTTCTGCAATCAGAAATCATGTCCTTGTCCTGACAGTTCCTAGCTTTTTTACTTTGGGTGAACCCTTTTATTTCTTATCTATAAAACAGGAAAACAACAACTCATACTTGTGCAGAGCTTCAAGGCATGCAAAATACTTTCCCATAAAGTAGTAGTACAAATAGTATTTTCATTTTAGAGATAAGAAATGGGAGATATAGCCAGAGTTTAAGTAACTTATCTATTGTTACATATCAAGTAACACTAGCACTTTGTAAACAGAAATGTAAAATAGCATGAAGTAGAATACTTATATTCTATATATATATATAAGGCATACTTGAAGGCATTCATTTTGTCTTTGTCTCTCTAGTGCCTTGAACATAGACCATAGAACATAGAACATAGAACATAGATAGATGCTTGCTGAATTGAATCAGAAGGTGGCTGCTACGTTATCATTTCCATTCAAAATGATTAGGGTAAGCTGACTTGCATTTGATAGAGAGATTTTAGGTTGTGTTGTGTAGGGAAGAAGAGGTGATAGACCGTGAGTTGGAAAATTTAGGTTCAAGTTCCCAGCAAACAGATGAAGTAGTATGTTTAGGTCTGGGTTAAACCTTTTAAGAGGAACGCAACCAAATGAAGGGTTATAAGATGGTGGGGGAGGGGGGGGAATTGAAACCATGAAACCATTTCATTTATGGACCAGATGAAAGAAATGGAGAAGAGAATATTTAGGTGAGGTATGATTGATATCTTCAGGAATTTAAAGGTTTGCAAAATGGAAGGGGCCTGTCCAAGGAATTCACTATCACTGGGCATGCTCAATCTTGATGACCAAAGGTATTGGAGAAAGGATTAATCCTTTTGGTTAGGTTGGATTAGAAAACTTCCAAATTTTTCTTCCTTTCCCAAGATTTTGTGATTCTATATCCTTAAGCAAATGGATTAATTTCACTTATACTGAGTTTCTTCGTATGTAAAATGAAGGTATTGGGAAACAGATGCTTTTGAAGATATCCAGCTTTGAAATTCTAAGAGTCTATGAACAGTATAGTCTAGACTTTCAGTTGGATAGTTTTAAACAAGGGATGGGTTGGTAGTTCAATGAAAGCCAAGCATAGATCAAACACTACAATTTTTATATTGCTTTCTTTTCTTTTTTAGCCCCCTACCTTCTGTGTTAGCATCTAGTAGTATTGATTTTAAGGACTAGGCAATTGGGGTTAAGCGACTTGCCTGGGTCACATAGCCAAAAAGTATTTGAGGTCAAATTTGAACCCAGGTCCTCCCAACTCCAGGCCTGGCACTCTATCCACTGTACTACTTAGTTGCTTCTGTTGTTTTCAAAGCTGCTAATATAGACTTGATTCTATACCTATAGTCTACCACTTGCCTCTGAAAAGGAGGGAGATATCCTTTACCTTTTAGCCTTCTGATGTCAACATTGGCTCCTGCATTGATCAGAATTCTAATGAATTTCTAGGATGTTATTTTTTATATTATGGTTTTTTATATTATTGAAGTCATTCTGTAAATTATTTACCCTGATCTGCTTATTTTGCTCTAAATGAGTTCTTAGTTTTCCCAAAATTTTACAAATTCTTGACATTCAAGATTTCTTAGGGTGTTTCTAATATTGCATTGTGTTAATGTACCATAATTTATTCAATACTACATTTTTTGGGGGGGTCACTATCCTTAAGTGTCATACACAAGGCAAAGCAAGTCACGATTCTCCTTCGGAGAAGTGTTATTTCTGAGTTTCTCTGTTATTTGTTTTCTGAACAAATGTTAGAAGTAGGCTGCTCTAGGCTGCCTGGATTGTGACTAGAACTTCATGAATTTTAATAGCTCCCTGTTCCAAAGTAATTAAAACCGTAATGAAATGAAATCATCTTGTGCACACTTTGTGCACAAGCCCATTGCCTTTTGACCACTCCTTGTTAAGTGTATATTTATGCTAGTGAACCCAGTCCATCATTGTAGAAAGGCAAAGTTGAATCTGCCTAAGTGAAATTTACCCCCAAATAATTGTTTTCAATAGAAACAATAAGTAGTCATTATGATTGGATTTATGAATTTGACCAGGCTCTAGTTTACTCCCATTATGTACTATATATAATCTATGATATATGCATATATACACGCATATAAAATTTCATCTCCATTAGTTTAGGGTTCTATTAGTAGAAATGTTAAAAGTTCATACTTTTTTTTTAAGTGACAGGTGTTTATAGCTTGCAATTGCATTAAACAGGCTCTTAAATGCAAGTTAAAGGCCTTCATGAAATATAGAAGACCTTTAAAAAATGTGGTCCAAGTTTTTTGCCATTTTAGACTTTGCATTACTTATGTACCGAATTACTCTCACCCTTCAGGTTAATCAGCTGCAGGTTTAAATCACTGAGCTCCAGATGGGCATAAACACCAGGAGAGCCCAGCCCGCTTTGGCCCCGTTGCCTTGCCCGGGACTGGCGAAGGCCTTCTTTTGATGGAGAGCTTTTAATTTCACATTTTGGCCCCCACCGCAGGTGATAAACAAAGGTTTCCCCACTGCTCTGGCTGGGGTCAGTTATCCAGCCTCCCTCTCCCTCTCCCGCCCCGAGGCCCCCTCCCCCCATCCTCTCTCCCTCCCGTCAATCCCGCTCCCGTAATTACACACAAAAGGTTACTGAGATCCACAGCTAATTTGCGGCCTCTGTTTAGCAGAATTTAATAGCAGGTATTACTGCTGCGGCGGTAATTAAGGACCTTTGTCAATAAGACGGAATAGATGGCCACACTTTGTTGTAATCAGTGGACTCTTGAGAGCCCAAAGGAGTGAAAAGCGGTGAGAGGAGCAATCCATTCTGTGAATAACACGCGTCTCCTTTCCCCCCTCCCTCCGGAAACCCGCGATGGAATAATAATTCCCCAGGCAATGAAAGAACAGGAATAAAAGTACTTACCCTCCAGCCTGTGATTTTTTTTTACTTTTTTTATTTACTCTACTGTGCTTTCTTATTTGCTTCAGGCTGCATTTGATGAAGTATTGTTTAAACAGCAGAGAGCAAAATAGATCTAGGGAGATGGAGAAAAGAAAGAGGAGGAATTTTAACCAGGTGGCTAGCTCTGCACGCGCGCAGGGCGCCTTTAAGGTGGGCGCTGGCCCGGTTTATCAATTATTTCTTCAGGATAAAAAAATGACAAAAACAAGTGGCCCAGTGAAGAGGTGGAGGGAGTCATTTAGAGCTGTCTCTGAACATAGTCATTCAGCTCTAAATGGGTCGCAAATAACAAGGAGAAGTGAACTTGGTGTCGCATTGTAAACCTCCCCCCCCCCCCCCCCCTCGGTCTGTGTGTCTCTCTCTCCCTCTCTCTCATCACTAATGTATCCAATGAATGGCCTGGCACAAGCAGAGAAGAGAAGGGAGAGGGGAGGGCGGGAGGAGAGAGGGAGGCTGGTATGACACAATTCAAAGAGTGCTTTAAGGTGTATGCTCCCCTCCGTAATTGGTGAAGAAGCTACATTTCACTCCCTGATTTCCTGCCTTTTTACAGGTTTTAACAAGCGTGATGCTTTTAATAGTGGTTTGAGTACTGGCTCTTTATGAGGCCTCTCCCCTTTTAAAGCAGCTTTAACTATACTCTTTCTGTCACTAATGTCTGAAAAACTCCTACCTTTAATCATTTCTAGATCAGGCAGCAAACAAGCAGTCCTTTCCTTTTTCAATTACATGCTGGATGGTCACTGCATATCCAGAGAAAAAAAGAAACCGGGGTGGGGGGGGGGATGGGAGGAGAAGGGAGAAGAGAGAGTAAGAAGGAAGAGAAAAGGGAACGAGTATTGAGTGCCCAACATTTTCTTTATAATGATAACCTAAGTTATAGCAATGTATTATTATAGGGATATAAAACTCAGCCTTGATGCGATATGAGTTAATAGCAAATTTTTCCTTTCAAAATAGGATACTGAGGCAGAGGCTTCTGTACTTCATTTTAGCAAATAGATATGGATTTAGGTTTTTTTTTGTTTTAATTTTTACTTATGTTCTTTCATATTTTTTTGTCCTGCATTAATCTTCAGAAGTGAAGTTGAAAAGAGTGATGGTATTAGTCGTGGTCAAAGGGTTTTAAAGGTTTTTAAACCTCCTTTTAGGGGTTGAGGGAAATGGATTTATTTATGTTTGTTTTGAAGTGCAGATTTGTAAAGAAAGATGAAGCGGAAAATATCAATGCACAAGTTATTTCCTTCCACTAAGGACTAGCATTCAAAACACCATTAGGTCACTCAAAGGGAATGAGGGTAAAAAGGCATCTAGTAGATGTCAGCTCGCCTATTAGACACTCATTAGACAATTGAGATTGGCTTCCAAGCCCACAGGTGGCTGGGATGGGAGTAATGATGGAAGAGGCAGGATCTGAGCAATGGGCACTCATAGAAGCTTCTCTGCTTTGTTAGATTGGAATCTAAACATGTGAAGTTCTGTTCTTTCCCCCTCCAACTTGATGAAATAGCTTATTAAATTAAACTTGCTGGGGAATTACTAAAGAGTTAAAATGGTTCCTACAAAGATCTCAGTGTTAGGATTTCTAAAAAGTGGATGTTAAACATCAGCTTTTGAAAGACAATAATAAACTATTTCTTTGATCTGAGAAATCAGGAATCTAATGGCACTGGTTTCATCTGAATTATTAGAATATTAGAATTATTAGAAGGAATGGCAGACCAGTTTTTTACAAGATACTGTACAGCACTCAGAAAACTCAATGAAATTTAATTAATAATTGTGTCATGCAGTACAGCATAAACAATATCCATCAGACGGAAAAGTACTTGTGAAAAACAGCCTTAGAAAGAAATCGTTCCTGAAATGGTTGTTAATTTGAAGCAAACCCCACTCCTCTCCCCAAACAAAACAAAATCTCAATTCTATATATGGGTAACTACTATTTCAAAGTCTCCAAATGAAGCTTATTAGATAATTGTTTCTCCCCTAACCCAGTTCTTTCAAAAAGCAGGATTTGAGTTGCTCCATCACTGATCTCAGAGGCATCCAACTAAAAACTCTTAGTTGAATGGGGATCCTTTGCTGAAATGCTTGATCTCTCCTTTTGTTGTGTAGGATTAGAAATTTGGAGTTTAGCTTTTAAACTGTCAGAAATGACAGCTTGCCAGCACTAGATAGACTTGGAAAAGCCTCTCTACTTTCCAGTTTTCTGTATTTTGGGACTTTTGGTCCCACTTATTTCTGTGTCCACAAATTCTTCCTGGTAAAGATGCTTCAAAGCTGACAAGGCTTGACTTTTTCATCATTAAAGGGAAGGAAATCATGGTACAGAATGTCTAGATATTAGCCAAAATGGGAAGATTTAAGTATTGTTCCTTTTTTTCTGAAACTTCTTAGGCTTATGGATACACTTGGGTATATGTGCCTGTCTATCCTCCCAACTAGAAGGTCAGTGCCAGATTAATAGATATTTGGTGGGGCAAAGGTTGATGGGAATCTCAGTCAAAATGTTTAATATGTTTTTGAAAGTTGCATTAAAATCTTATATTAGCAGGTGTTTATTGTGACAATGACCTTTATATAGGACCAGAATGGAGACCTGGGTTCTACAACTGGCTCTCCCACTAACAACCTGTAGCCTTGGACAAGTTACTTGACCTCTGGACCATGGTGTTCTCAACTGCATAAATTAAGTGATATGGTGGATTAGAGATAGTTTATTTAATAAGCTTAATTTAGAGTTTGAAACCACTCAGGCACTTACTAGCTTTGTGACCCTGGATAAGTTATTTGAACTCTCTGTGCCTCAGTTTTCTCATCTGTAAAATAGGGAGAATAGTAACATCTAGAATATGAAGTGTTTTGCAAACCTTAAAGTATTACATAAATGCTTGTTATTATTAAAAAGGAATGGCCTAAACTAGATAACTTCAAAAGTCCCTCTAGTGCTAATAGCTTGTGCTTCTCATGAATTTTGATTACCATCAATAAAATAAACTTTGAGTAGTTTTTCCAAGAGAAAGGCTGTTGGATTTATATTGACCCATAGTCTTGTGCTTAGTCCTACTTCTAGTCAATATATATTACTTACATATTTCAACATATTGGGACAGAATGAAACTAATTGCTCATATAGAAATGTCATGGAAGGAAAGGAAAAAGAAAGGTAAGGTTTTGTTTTTCCATTTATTCAGACATAATGAACACTACCTTCAACCTAAAAGAGTTAAGTGGCCATAGTGTGATCCCTTTGATAAGCAATAATTTTTTTCATTGACTGATATCTGCATCAACCAGGGACACTCTTTTCTTTGAGTTACTCATCTACTTATCTTATCATATACATATTTTCCTCTATGGTAAAATTTTGTTATAAATGTTTACTCAGTGAATAAATAAAGCCTGGCTTTGTAGGGTCATGTAGGAGAACATTTTTTTTCTGTTGAAGATATTTGTCCATTCCATCTATACCCCTTGCAAAAATAAGAACAACAGCATCTGTGAATCAAATGCAGAAAGCCCATCATTTAGCTTCCTTACCTCTTTACACAGAGGAATAAAAAGTGCTCAACTCAACTTTAAAATTTAAGAATGCCAATCGTAAAACTTTATCCAATGAGTACAACAGCTCCTGAAAATAGCATTAAATCCCATATCTATTCATTTAATTGGGGAATAGTAACAAAAGAGAATGAGCAGAGAAGAGAATGAAAGGCAGAGTGGGTGGGAAGGTGAGATCCAGAATTAAAATATGAAGGATATAGAAGAAAAGATAGAGATGTATGGAAGGAGAGAAAGACAGACAAACAGATGGAATATCACACAGACACAGAGATGCAGACAGAGATAGAGACACAGAGATAGAGAGGCAGAGAGACAGAGAAGAGAGGTGGGGGGGGGAGGGAGAGAAATAACCAGGAGGGAAACAGAAGTAGAATAATTTTTAAGATATTAGCTGATTAGTTTGATGTTCATTTAGGTAGTGTGCTTAAGATATTATCACATATTTAGCATCCTTTTAAAATGTTGATTAACTTACAGATAGTTGTTCAGAGACCTTCATCTACTCAAATCCTTATACTTTTATAAACTCTTCTCAATAGGATAAATATAGCATCAATTACCAAAATAATATTACTTCTGGGTTCCAATAAACTATAACTTGGTCAAATTTGGCCCTAGGTTGGAATTCTCTCCCCTTTGGTATTCTTTATGACTCAAACTGCCCCCTCCCTTATGAAGGTATATATATATACACATAGATGAACAATGAATTTCACAGATTTAGAGCTGGAAATGACCTGAGAGGTCATTTGATCCAATTATTTCATTTTATAGAGGAGAAATTGAGGTCAGAGGAGTTAAGCAATTTTCCTAATTTCACACAGATAATAGTAGTAAGTGTAGTAGAAAGTGGCAGAACCAGGAGTTGAACTTAGTTCCTCTGCCTCCAAATCCAAATACTTCTTTACACTGGATCATATTGCTTCTATGTTATATTATAATTGAATAAGTCTGTCATATGAGTTTTATCCTTGTACCATGACAGCAGTGCTACAGTGGAATTCTACTCTATTTTAAACATGAAATACAGAATTTCTTTAAGTATCTACTTTAAAGACTTTGGTGTTTTCTTCATTGTGATATTGTAGACCATTTTTTGTGCATTTAGTTAAAAGATTAAAGTCACTGCCAAAAGATATCATTAATACATAGTCATCAATCTCTTACTTGGTATCATTTCAGATTTGATGAATTTATATTTAGATGTCTTGTTGAAACAGTTCAGAAAAATAAGAGCTTTAGAATATACTCTTTTCCCAGATCTAAGTCTTTGTTGTGTTCAATGGGCTTAACATAGTATGTGCTTAATAGATTTTCTGTTAATGGCACAGATTATTTTAATTTTGTACATTGCAAATTCTGCTTTTACTCATTTGGATGGCCATCTGAATTCAGATCAAAAGTTAGCTTAAATGGAACATAGAATTTATGAATGGGTTCTTCTAAATGCTAAAGGCAGAGATGAACACTATCTGTATATGCTTCTCTATTAGAAGATGTGGCATGGTCACTGTGGGGGATTGAAATGTTCAAGGAAAACACATACTAAGCATGATCTTTTAGAAAGAATATTTATGGGACAAAATATTCTTTCAGTTATTCAATAAACATTTATTAGCTATCTATCATGGTTCTAGGCTCTGGAGGAAATAAAAAAAACACATAATGCAAGAGTACTTTTCTCCAAGGATCCTACAGTCTAATTATCTTACAGTGTAAAAAGTACAAGAAAGGAATATAAAGTACCATGAGATTGTATCAGGGAAGGAGAACTTCCAGAGGGATGTTTGCGACAGGGGTAGCTTCATGAAGAATGTAGCATTTGAGCTAGACTTTGAAGGATTGGTATAATGTCAAAAAATTTAGGTGAGGAAAAGAAAGAGGGTAAGCATTCTGAGTATGGGGTACTGTGTGAACAAAAGTAGAGAGGAGGTAGAATAGGTGGGATTTAAGACTTTATAGGGTTTTAAGTTGGGAAGGGTAGAGATCGATTGTTCTAATTCTTTAGGGCTCAGAGAGATTTGCCCATAGATATAGGACAGTAAGTAAAAAGAGTTTTGAATAGAACTTAAATCTTCAGACTCCAAATCCAGAGTTATTTTTGGGGAGATAATAAAGCTATTTGGTTGGAATATAGAGTACAGATAGAGAAGTAACTGTGGAATATAGCTGGGAAAATATATTGGCACTTTTTATATTGGGCAAATAAATCTGATTTCATTTTGTAGACCCTACAAACTAAAGTTCATGGAAATAATGTTTGGATAAAAGATTCACCCATGCCTGGAGTGCTCTTCCTAATCTCTACATCCTGGCTTCCCTGGTTTCATTTAAGATCCAGCTAAAATTCTACCTTCTATAGAAAGCCATTTCCATCTTCCTTAATGTTCAATTTATCCTTTATATAACTTCCTTTCCCATAGTTTTTAGTGTTATTTCCCCCATTAGACTGTGAGCTCCCTGAGAGGAGGCACTGTTTTTGCCTTTGTATTCTAGCACTTAGTTTAGTACCTGGCACAAAATAGATTCTTAAGAAGTGTTTGTTGACTGACTGGTGAAAGAGTCACAAATAATGCATATTTCCACCAAACATAAGAAATACTTCTAGTCCTGGAGTTCAGAAATGAAAATAAAATAGCAAGCAAGCCACATGGCATAATAGAAAATTGAATTGGAAGTTGGACAATATAAATTCAAATTCTGGTTCTTCTGTTGACTTTGGACAAAACACTTAACTTCTCAGGGTCTCAGTTCCATCATTTATAAAATAAAAATGAAGATCCCTTCCTGCTCTAAATTTTATGATGTTTTTATTAAATTGTATTAAAATGTATTTTTTAGTGTCTAGGTCTCTCTGTCTTGCAAAGGCTAGAAGTTCAAGGACTTCTGACAATGAGTCAGATTCCACTCTGATTGGCCTAGGAGTATTCTGCTCCATTTCTAACCTGGGATCTTCATTAGGGCAACTGGCAGGGCCCCCCTGATCCTAAGGTCCCACCTTATTGGTACAAACCATATATTTGACTTAGTTCACTGAAGCTTAAAACTTCAGAACTTAAAAGTTCTGCCATCCTTATCCTTCTGCTTGGTAATTGGCATTACAGGTATGCACCACTATGCCTTGCCTAAAAGCGTATCCTAATGATCCTAAATAGATTTCTCTCTTATGGTTATATCTACATACACAGCGAAGTTAAAAACTTATTTTCTGAACTGAAGTGGCAAAATATCTTCTGTTTTTTATTGTTGTCTCATTTTAACCATTTAAAAACATGCAAACTAAATTTTTTTCTTTGCCTTTTGCCCACAACTGGCTATTTTGTTGAATTACTATTAATTGGTTTCTAATTATCTGTGACTTAGTCAAGTGCAGAGAGAAAGAATTAGTCTGACTTTAACTCACTGGATTGAAAGAAACCACAGTGAGAAAAGATTTTATTTTTTTCCATTTATTCAGAGGAACACTCCCTTTGGGTAGATTTCATCTTGATTTTCATGATGCTAAAGCATTAAGTGAGATGAAAGCCATCACAGAGATCATGACTGACTAGACTGAGGTTTGTCACTTAAGTAGTGAGAAAGAGAATTGGAGAATTCAGTAGAGGACAAATTAAGCATTGTACTGGTACCCGTGAGATCAAATAAAACTTCTCAAACTTTGGGTAAGTCTTTTGTAGAGGATTTATCATAAACAACAGACATATCTGCAGAAACTGAAAATTGAAAATGAGTGGAGGGGTTGAGATCATCAGTGAAGAGAACAATGAAGGAAATCATGGATCCAAGTAAAACACCTCATTTGATGAGTTTCCACACCACTTCCCCTAATATGTTTCAGATAGTAAAAAAAAAACCTACTTAATGGACTTAATTTTTCACTTTTCAACCCTTTCACTTTTGAACACTTTTCAACATTTTCTTAGGTTTTCACAGACAGAAAGGGTTTAACAGTATTCATTAATGAAACAGGCCAAATACTGCATTTTGACTGTATTTTATTATGTAACAAGGATATAATTACTAGAAAAATAGTGAAGTTTAAAGAATAATTATTTCTATTGGGATGAAAGTAAAAATCCAATCCAGTGCAACAAGCAGATGCTTACTATGCTCAAGGCACTTGCTGGTGCCAGTGATACAAAAAGACTCATAACTCCACCCCCACCCCTAGAACCTACATTCTAATGTAATTTTAATTGGAGGCTTACACAGTTATTTTTATTGGGATTTATGTGAATATGAAACATGTTTTCATGAGACTTCCAAAGGAAGACATACAATCTTTCTGAGAAGTAACTGATTCACACTATCTGGAAAGATTATGAGGCATTCCTCTCTCATTATTTCTCCATCTCTGTCTCTTTTTATTTCTCATTGTTAGTATGTCTGTCTCTCTTTCTTGGTACCTTTACTTTTACTTTTTACTTTTTTATCAATGAATTTTAAAGAATAAATGTTAATTTAGGAAAGAATGATCCATAGCATCTACAGTTTACAGAGAAGTATCCTTTTTCCATATTGTTCATTTTTGTAAGTGAATAATCTTATAAAACTCAAACCCCAAAACACATATCTGAATAAACAAAAAAATTATATGCTTTCATCTGCATTTCTACTCCATCAGTTGGTTTTTTCTCTGGAGATGGATAGCATTCTTTTTCAGAAGTCTTTCAGAATTGTCCTGGATCATTATATTGCTGATAGTAGTTAAGACTTTCACATTTGATCATTCCATAATATTGCTATAACTATGAACAATGTTTTCCTGGTCCTGATTATTTCATTCTGAATCAGTTCATGTGGGTTTTTTCAGCTTTCTTTCTTGGACTAGACTTGTGATTTCACTGGTATAAAGAATTCCTACCAATGAATATTGATTCCAGATTTTAGTATTAAAATTCCCTTTGTGGCACTGAGAGACTGTCATTTCCTAATCACATGGACATTATGTGTGAGAGTGGGGCTGGCAGATTCTGAAATCAGTTTATCATCCAAGAGGCCACACTTCTAACTTTTACTCTTAGGTCATGAAATTGTCACCAGGTTTCCCAAGGGAGTCTCAGAGACCTGCGAATTTGCAAGAGGGAGCCAAGGTGATATACTATGGACCTACCTATTGTACTAATTCACCTGGAAGTTAGAAATAGACGTAAAAAAGAAAAAAAAGAACTTGAGTTTCTTCTAATCTAGTATCATTCCCTTGAACTGGTTATACACACTTGGTAAGTTTCGCCAATTATTCTAGCATGGATAGGCTAATTGTGAGGGTCTCATCTTTGTGGGGACTACAAATACACTGTGAATAAAGTACTTTTGTGACACATATCCAATGTCTAAAATCAGTCAGGTCTTATCTGCTCTAGCTGGTAAGGAAGGTCTTTGAAAAATTTGTTATTGTTAGATTGATATACATACATATGTATATATACATATATATATATATATATATTTTAGACATACACATGTGTGTGCCCATGTGTGCACACTTACAAAAATGCTGCTGCTATCTTAAATTTTAAGAATGGGGGATGGTTAGAGAATTAGCTTTGTATTTGGGAAGACTTGGTGCTAGCCCCACCACTAAGACATATTTACTGATGATGAGAGCCAGGAAGACATTTTCCTCTGCCAGTGTTGTAGACAGTACTTTCAGCCTGTAAGTCATAGAAAATGGCAGATTCTTATCTGCCTTCATCAGAAGGTTTTATTTTAGCCGTTCTCTCTGCCTTCCCTATTTATATCTGATCAAGTCACATGATTACATATATAAGAACCCAGGTTGTTCTGTGCATTGAATTGGGGAGGAGAGTAAGGGGAGCTGAACAGTAGAGAAACTGTTTGAAGAATTAAATGAATTCGCAGCTTTTTCACTATAAATAACTTGACCTTAAAGGATAATGTTTTGAGGAAAACTACTGCTATTCCTGAAAAGAAGAAATAATATTATCGTGGCCACAATTCATGCAATATATACTGTTTCTCAAAAAATACTATTTTTGGAAGCTATGTCTGGTGGCCTTGGATGGATTCTGATATTGAAAAGACTTTTAAAAAACCTAGCATACACATACCAGGCTGCTTAGCATAATCCACAAAAGCATCCACTTTTCTTTGAAAGGTGACCAAGAACATTTGGCTAAGAATCCATATTGATTTTATAACAGGAGTCAGTGCTACTGAATTACAAATTAGATGGTACCTTAAGACTTTCCTCAAATATCTTCATCCAAACTTAGTTGATCACTTATAAGACAAATGAGACTGTATTGTGCATACTGCTTTTCTTTAAGCACTCCATTTGTTTTAGTGGGGAAGTGCTAATCTTTGTCAGGAGTAATGGAAAAGAAACAAAGTAAGTCCATTCTGTACTTCTCACCTCCTCCTGACCCCTCATAGTAACTAAGATCATGGGACTTGGTGTCTTGTAAAGTAAGAATGCAGACCGGCCAGCTTGGCATCATTCATCAATTCTTTTCAGAATGATTTGACTATAACAATGTCAAAAGAATCATCTCCTCCACAGTTATTTGATATTGATGTTTTTCCTCATGTATTGCTAACCACCAGCCCTGGATGACTCTCACTTACTTGTGCTGCTGAACAGAGCTGTAACACAATTGCACTGAGAGAATCTTCTACAAATTTATATTATTTTGGGCTCTCACTGCAGCAAGGCAATTATACTACTTAGCGGATTACCAATTCTACTCTCCATCGTGGCTATTCTAAACCTTTTCCCTTTTTTAAAACCTCAGACAGTCATGTCCTCACATACTCTCAGTGAAGAGCCTTACTTTATATGTTAGCGAGAAAATCAAAGTCATTCTCTAAGAGGATGCTCTTCTCCCCTTTCATCTCACACCCCCTGCATAATAACCTACAATTTCCTTTTAGTGAAGAGAATTGGTCCTCCTTCTCAACAAGATCTTCCATTCTTCATATGCATGCTGCAATGATATTAGGATAGAGCTCATAGACAGTTTAGTAGCATCAAAGTGTTGTCACACTAAAGGACTGTTTGTTCCAGGTAAGTCATTCAGTCAATGAGTTTTTATTAGGCATTTAAATATGCTTAGAACTGTTAAGAACTAACTCTGGTTTGTTTCTTTTGAAATGCTAGTCTTGTGGAGGGCATGAGAGTAATTTTCAAGGTGGAACTTAGCCTTTAGACCAAACTCCTCCTTTTACAGATGAAGAAACTGAAGTCTAGAGAATTTAAATGACTTAATTGAGGTAACACAAGTCAATGTTAGAGTTAGAATCCAGATCTTCTGATTCTAAACCTAGTGATCTTTTTGTTTTGCAATTTATATACCTGCTTAACCCCCTGGGAGCCTATTTTTTGATATTGCCATTGAATTATTAGTGACACTGAATTTACAGGCAGGTAAGATTTTGAATCTTTATCTTTAAGCATTTCTACAAGGGAGCTGAGCATCCCTTCCTGTAAGAGGGAAAGAAGACAACCCTTCTTCTGTAAAGCCATGCATCAGACTTCTGCAAAAGATACAACCTATCTTCTTTCCCTTTTACATTCTTCTTCAACTATACTTCATCCATGGGCTATGAAGTTGCTTTAGTTGTGTCCTACTTTATTTAGTTTAAAATTAGAATCAATTAACCATAGTTTTAGAGCTGGGAGAGACTCTGGAGGTTATTAAGTCAAACCTGCTCATTTTATAGATGAGGAAACTGAAGCTCAACAAGGTTATGTGATTTTTCCAAGGCTACACATAAGTATCATATCCTGGATTTGATTCCACATCCTCTGCCTTCAGAACCATTGCTCTTTCCCTTTATCATAATGGCTCCCATTGTGTGTTTGGATGGTGTGTTTGCATGTGGAAATATATCAGTTATCTCCTACCTTCCCCCATCAGATTTTGAAGATTATTTATTTGCATTTGAATTTGCTTCAAAAGCTCACAACTTCCCATTTTTCTAAAAGAGATACTTTCTGAGATGACTAGACAATCACAAAATTGTATCATAACCCCTCCTTCCCTGTATGATTGCACAAGTTACTTCTCCTCTCCAGGCCTCAGCTTCCCTATCTGTAAAGTGAGGAGGTTGATGTCTTTCCATTTTGAAATCCTACTATCTTATGATTCTAAGTACTGGAAGGATGATAGACTTGGCTGAAAGGAATCTTAGAAATATTCTATTCCAGACACCTTACTTTATATATGAGAAAATTGAAGCCTAAAAAAAGTTAAATGACTTGCTAAATCATATAAATAAGAGGCAGAAGATTTGAATCCAGTTCCCCTGACTTTAGAATTAGTGCTTCATACTATGCCACAAAGACTTTTTAACTGGGATCAGCATGCTATTAGCAATTCCCTATGATTATCTAAAGGATAGGTAGAGTAGTACACTCCAAAGTACACTGGATGTAGATGTTGGTTCTATTGCTTAATACTTGTGATACCTTTGAGGGGGAACTTCCATGTGCACTTTGGGTCTTGGTTTCTGTAAAATGAGCAATTTGGACTAGATAATAACTAAGGTCACTTCCAGCTCTAAGTCTCTTGGTTTCTCTGACTTTCTTCAAGTCCCAGTTAAAATCTCATGTCATAGAGGAAAAGCCTTTTCCAATACTTCTTAATTCTATTACCTTCCCTTTATTGATTATTTCCAATTTTCTGTACTTAGATTGAATGCATGTTCTCTTTCCCCTTAGATGGTGAGCCTTGATGATGGGGACTGGTCTTTCCTTTCTCTTTATATTCCTACTGATTAGCATAGTGACTGGCAGATAGTAGGCACTAAAAAGTTCACTGATTTATTGACTAACCTAAATTTTTTAAGCTAAGACTCATTTTTTAAACTTTTCTGAGTACTAAGCAAAGTTGTTCTCATTATGGATAAAAACATGCAAATGGAGTATTGGGATGAGTGGAGGCAAGATGTTTCCCTAACTATTATCATCTGAGCCTTTAGTCCATGATCTGATATTTACTTATTTTTGTACTGTTGGTCTAACCACTTTGCTCTGGACTACAGTCTCTTTATTTATACAATGAAGATTCCTTACATCTTTAAATTTAGGTTTCATCTAAGTCAGAAGGGCAAAAGCCAGTCCAACTGGCCTTTTGGTATTGTATAGACAAAGTAACCATTTTATTTAACTAAATTGTTCTTCCAGTTGATTTGGCATCATGTTGACACAATCACAATGACTTTGATCTCCCCTTCCATTTCAAATTCTTACAACTTATATGGAAAAACCTTTTTTCTAAGAGTCCAGTTGCCTATGTTTGGTCTCTGAAGGGAATTTCCAAGGAGTTTTTAATTTCTGATCCATTAAGAAATAAATCTTTAGTGTGCTTGCACCAGAAATAGCAGTATACTTTTTGTTCCTACTAGCTGTCAACCCCCAACTCCATGAAATCCCCAAGTAATTTAGGAGTTGTTTGGACTGAAATCCAGGGTGATGTCTGCTCAACCTAGTTGGTGACATTTGTGCCTAGGTAATTCAATTCACTTTATTTTTTTTTTAAAAGAGGAAATTACTTTCATAAGAAAAAAGGAAAAGGGACATTTTATTCAATTATGAAATGGGTGTTCAGAACAAACTTGTTACTCTATTTCTAATCGGTCTCACCTCTTACTACACTTCTGGGAAGAGCTCTCTGTTAAACGGTAGCTTATTCCCCGCCAATAATTACTTTTGGATGTGACCTAAAAGTCCATTTTTTTTTTACTTTGGTCTTCTGTGATGTATGCTAAGAAAAACCTCTGTTAAAATCTAAGCCTCCAATACTAGGTTTCTTTTCTTCAGAGATTAAAACACTGCAGTTACCATTAGTATTGCACAAAACAATGTTATGGGAACCAGTAATAGCTCATTGGGGATTTGGGGTTGAAAAAATTTTTTATTAATCCTGCAAATACTTTAGAAGATGCAGACCCCCTTTCCTCCCTCCCACCCCAACACATATAACTCCAGTTATTACTGATTAATTCCAGAATGTGCTGTCCTCAGACTTGTCTATTATGATTCTGCTTTGTGCCTTTTTTAAAAAAAATAAAGATTTGAACTTTTTAGTCTAAATAAAAAAAGCTTGATGTCTGCCACTGGGAAACTGCACTCCCATTTTTCCCCCCAGAAAAATGGAACAGGTTTCTTTTAACTAGTGCAAGGCTCTAGTCTCTAAAAGGTTTTTATTATTGAGCGCCTGGGGTCCTTGGTTTCAGACATTTATCTTCTGGCTAAGCAGTAACAAAGGAAGGAAGCAGCTTCCTGCACCCCGAGTTTCTTGGTAATAGCCCAGCAGTCACAGTGCAGCAGGTGTAACGTCTTCTTCATCGTGTCACTCCCTATGCAGGTAATAATTTATGAGCTTCGACTGTCAAAATAGTTTGTGCAACAGACCCTAAAAATAGTGATGGGTCATATCAATCAGGTTTTATGGCCATAGCTTTCTCCCACCATATGAAGTTGGCTGTATACATTGAATTAAAAAGCACAAGGAAGGGGATAAAATGAATAGGTAATAAAGTCCAATAAGAATACATCATTGGATTGAACCAGACAACCCAATCTATCCATCCTGGAATATTGCTTAGAGCTTATAGTCTCTATTATGACAAATAGATAGTTTTCAGACACAGTGCTAGGATTCTCTGGGATATTATAATATGACTAGGTTTCCAATTACTTATGCTAATAATTATTATAACAAAAATACTTAATATTTACATAGTATTTTGAAATTCACAAAATGCTGTACCTACCTTATCTCATTTGCGCTTCAGAAGAACCTTGTCAAAAGTAGCTATTAATATTATTATCCTCCTTTTGCAGTTGAGGATATTGAAGGCTCAGAGAGCTTGTGACTTTTCCATGGTTACACAGCTAATGCATATCAGGAACAGTATTTGAACCTGAGACTTCTCAATTACAAATCTAGAATGCTACCTATCCATGATGCTTGTTGTACTGCCTCTCACCACAATGTGTGGTCTGTTATCTTACAATAATGGCTACTAAGCGACTAAAATGACACACTCAATTAACCTTTAAAAAGAAATTTGTAAATGTTTTGTGTTAAATGGTAGACCACTTTAACCATCCTATTTGTGATTATAGCGGCTAATATGTGACCTAAACATCTATTGGCAGGTATACATCTAATATATAGTGGAAAGGAAACAGTACTCAATTTGAGATTGGAGATCTGGGTTTGAATCTTGCCCCCACTACTTCCTGTGTGATCATGGGAGTAAGATGCTGAACCTCAGGTTTCCTTTCTGTCAAATGGGGCATAAATGAGTCTTGTACCGTTTACCACTCAGGATTGTTGTGATGATTACATTGGAAATACTTTGCTAGTATAAACATGAGCTCTTCTTACAAATGTGATGATTTTGACTTATGCCGGAATGTATGTATATGTTTTCTTTCCCCCAGTAATTTTCAGTTTCTCATCATTCCTATTTAGATTCAATGAGTTGTGGTTCTATAGTAATTTTATGTTTTATGAAATATTTCACATGAATTGACATCCTTATGTAAATATTTATGTAAATATCCAACCCAGAATCACATCACTGTGAGATAATTTGGGGATTACCCTTCCCATTTTGCAAATGAAGGTTATAATATTGAAGAATCATAGCTCTGAGCTAGAAGAGGAATTTAAACAAACTGAATCTTTTTAAAATGCTTATCTTCTGTCTTAGAATCAGTGCTAAGTATTGGTTCCAAGGCAAGAGTGATAACAATTAGGCAACTTGGGTTAAATGACTTGCCCAGGGTCACATAGCTAGGAAGTATCTGAGACCAGATTTGAACCCTGGTTCTTCTGTCTCCAAGCCTGGGGCTATTTCCAGTGAGCCACTTAGGAAACTGCTCAGGGTCATACAGAGAGAAAGTGTTGGAGTCAGGATTTTGAAATGGACTTTCTCCTGATTTTAGGTCTAACATTCTTGTTAATGTGTCACACTGACTTTGGCAGGTACTGTGAGTAGAATGAGTAAGTTCCTGCTCTTTGTGTTTTTTTTAATCATGAAGAATAGGGGGTACCACTGTTAGTATGTGGGAAAATTAGCTTCCTTTTATTTTGTTTTCTGGGAAAGATAGTGGAAACACTTATTTCATTTAATATGTCTGTCCATACTTCAGTATAATCATGTTCTTCCCTTGATGATTATTCTTCCCAGTGATGCAGATTGCAACCCATCCATGGATTCTCATATTGAATGATACTTATCCATGTTTTTCCAGAGTCCAAAATCCTAGAGGTCTTCTCATGGTTCTTTTGCTATTTCATTGGACCAAAGATTTAGAATTGGGAGGGACTTTAGAGATTATGTAGTCTAGCTCCCTCATTGTACACATGAGGCTTAGAGAGGGAAAGAAATTTTCCTGAAGTCACGGAGTAGTAATAGTGGTGGAACTAGAACCCAACTTTTCTGGCTGCAAATCCATTGCTCTTTTCACTCTATTAGTCTAGTGATATACTTAGACAATTTGTTATTATTCAACATTAAGTAAAAAATTAAATAAGCACTTACTAATAAAGCACTGTAGGAAGGACCCAAAAGAGAATAATACAAGCTCAATCCTCAAGATTCTTTCAATTAAAATTTTAATTTTAATCTAAATCTTTGAGCTCAAAATAATAAAAGATTATTTATGGAGGGTCCATGTAGAACATAGAGATCCTATTATAATGAAATTGATTCAGTGCATATAGAATTACCAAGAATTACACTGAAAAATTAATTCAGTGTTGGATATAGTGGTGCATGAATTCCTATGACCAGAGCATTAAGAAGCTTACTTGAGCTTGGAAATTCTTAGCTACAAAAGACTAAGACTAATTGTGCTGTTAGATGCCAAAATGGTGAGCTTCCAAGAGTGGGAGACCATTAGGCTACTTAACAGAGGACCCAGCCCAAGTGAAATGGAACAGCAGTGGAATGTATCATGAGTGGCTGCTTCACTTCCAGGCTCAATGAGATCCAGAAAAAAGAAGAAGGAAGAGAAGAGGAGAAAATGGAGAAATGAAGAGGAGAAAATGGAGAGGAAAACCAAATTCAATTAAAATTTTTTAATTTTGGATTTGAGTATTTTGATAACATTGTGGAGCTCAGATCAGAAAAACATGAAGAATAATTTTATGTTGGGCAATAGTGAACATGTAGAGTATAATTTCTAAATAATAATTACTGAAGCAACTAAAAGGTCCATACTCTTTGATTCATAGATTCTACTCTTAGACACCCAAGGAGGTGAAAAATAGAAAGACAGAAGTACTATTTATAGTAGCAAAGATTATAAATAAAACAGAAGCCAATTAAATTGGGAATGGCTAAAAATCATGGAACATGAATGTAATAGTATATTACTGAATCAAAAGAAAAGATCAACATGAAGAATTCAGAAGAGCAGGGGAGGATGTATGAATTGATACAGAGTGAAGGCCAGAACCAAGGGAAAATATACATGACTATAATTATATAATTGCAAAGAACAAAGTAAAATGAAGCTATATAATGATACCGACCAATTCTGTCTCCAAAAGGACAAAGATATGCACTCCTTCCCTTCATTAAAGAGTTGTGGGTGGGTATCATTAGGCTCAGTTGAGGTGTTGGCTAATTTTGATGGACTGCTTTGTTTTTTTTTCTTCTTAATTATTTTTTGTTGCAAGGGATAACTCATTGGTTAGTAGAAAAAGGAAGGTTATATTGACAATGAAGATGACGTGGAAGCAAAAGACTTCAATGGCTTCCCCTCTCAACAGCTTGTAAGCTTGGCTAGTTAAATCATAAGTACAAAGACATGCTTTACTTGATTGGTGGGAAAGTGAAACATTGAAAATGCAGCAGTTTGGGAGTTAAGAGTTCTGTGTTCTAATTTCATCTTTTCTACTAAGTCACTATGTGATATTTTGAGTTACTTTCACTCTTTAAGTCTTCTTTCTTCTGTTAAAGGATAAGACTGAATTGAGTGATCTTTCAGGTTCCTTCTAGTTCTATTTGGGGGGAACTCTGCTCATGATTTCTTTGTCTAAGCTTTTAGTAACTTATCAATCTATCTGCAGCTATATGGGTGTAGATGATCTAATTTGATCTTTCCAACAGCCTTGTGAAGTATATATCCATAGGTCATTTCCATTTTACAGTTGAGAAAATCAAAATTTCAGAGAAGTCTTGCCTGTGACCACACACTACTCTATATCAGAAGTAGAATTTGAACACAATCTTTCTGATCTGTGATTCCATACTTTGTCCTCTGTCACATGGCTAAGGTTCCAGTGCACTATCATTAATTTCCTGACTGGTCATTGGGGAGGGAGGCTCACACAGGAGGAAGATTGTACTACTCATTATTACAAGATACATTTGCTCCTTTGTCATAAGAGAGTCTATTCTGTGGTAGAGACTCAGGATGGTTTAATGAGCACATGTTTACAAAACTTTGAGTTTTCATAAATGTTTACCATAGAACCACAAATACTTTATCAATTTATATTTGTTCATTTGCTTTTTTTGAGAGGAATATAGAGTGAATAAAAATAAAATCCTGTTGAAACATAAAGAACTACTACATGCTTCCCTTTTGGGTGCAAGGATATTTTCTCTAATACTTCTGTTGTTTATATCTGCTGTCAGAGTTTATGATGACATTTGTAGAGGAAACTCCTAATTTGATATTTCTCTAGTGAATTTAATGAGTCTAAAAAGTGTCATTTAGAGGTAGTTTTCTCTTTGTGCTTTGAAAAATGAAATGCAAGTAGTTATCTGTTAAATGAGATAATTACATCACTACTTTGCTAAAGGCACACAGTGGTGATTTTTAGTTTGCTTCATTTAATTAAAGCTTTCCAAAATGTGGAGTATGGAACTGATAATAGACCTGCTGGAACGGTAACTGAGAATGGGGAATAAGAACCAGTTCTTCCAAACAAGTGGAAATAGACTGATGAACCGGCTGGCAGCTCAGACATACATTTAAGTCTTGGCTACATTAGAGAAAATGTAATAATAGCAGCAACCAAAATTTTTAATATTACTGATCTTTCTGCAATAATTACTGAGAACTTTTAATGTCTGCAATTAGAATGCTAGAGATAGGGTGGCGTCGACCAGTGCTGAACTGTATGAAATTGGATACTTAGTCTAATTGGTAATTAATCACTTTTCATTACCAGGAAGGGATGTAGTAGTTATTCTGAATAGGCTAAGATACATCATGCTAATTATGGGCAAAAACAAACTCACATATTTGAAGTTCATGGATGCTAGAAAATAGAAAGCCTATGATGGTATTGTGCAGGCTGGCAGAAGATTAGCATGTATAATTGCACTATGAAAAATGAGCATGTGTTTATTTTGACAAGAGGCTGTCAGGGCAAGAAGTTCCCCTTTTCCTAAGGGGTTCAATCACATTTCCATTAACTTGTGTTGATAATCTCATCTGTCTTCTTTTATAAAGACTTAGAAATGATTTCAAACATTTATCTTAAAAGGGACAAAAAATGACGATGGTGGTAAAACCTTAGCCATGTCTCTTAGGATTGAGGGGCACTACTCGTAACCAACAATTTGGAGAGCCAATAAATTGCCATGCAAAGCAGTATTACTCTATCTTTCCCAAGTCAATTAAATACAACAGGCATTTTTAAAGTGCCCATTGGCTTCAGAGCCTAAAAGACCTAGATTCAAGTTTTTTTCTCTGGAAGATTCTGCTTCTCTTAGTAGGCTTTGTGACCCTAGACAATTTCTTTAACTTCTCAGTTTCTCCAGATAACTATTAGTCGAAGAAGGGTTGCTGATCTGTTTTGATAAGGGGAGTTTCCTCATTGGGTGTTTCTTCTATCTATGAAATCATAAGTGTGGGTCCCCTTTTCCTTTTCCCAAGTGCCAGGTACCAGGGATACCAAGACAAAAGTAAGCATCCTTTGCTCTCAAGTTGCTTACATTTGATTACATTCAAATTTCTACCCACTTAATAATCCCATTCCTGGAACTGACCAGTTTCCCGAAGGATCCTTCAGCTGTCCTAAGGTTGAAGCATCCTAAGAAAGAGAGGTAAGGACTTAGGTTCAATGGAAATTTTTATATTAAGTGACAAAAAACTTTACAAATATAACATGGGGAAGGAAAGAAAGTGTAGCTTAAAATCCAGCTCACACAAAAAAGACCTAGGGGTTTTAGTTGTCTGCAAACTCAGTATGAATCAATAATATAATGTGGCTGCCAAAAAAGCTAATGAGATCTTACATATTATTAATAGAATCTCAGTTTCCTTCAAAGTTCAGCTCAAGTACTACTTTCTATATGAGGCCTTTCCTATTCTCCCTAGTTGATAAATGCCTTACCCCCAAATTACCTTGCACTTATTTTGTCATAACATGCAAATGTTATCTCCTCTGGTAGAAATGTGAGTTCCTTGAGGGCAAGTCTTGAACATAGGTGGTAGGTGTTTAATTCATTGTTACTGATATATGTATAACCGTATCCATATGTGGATATGTGTATTTTTATCTATCTATACATGTTATTGCATCACTGTAGGGAACTTCCAATAAGGCAATTCACTCTACCAATGCAGATTAGTGACTTCTAATCTTAGAGTCACCTGAGACACTAAGAGTTTAAGTGACTTGTCCAGGATGACACAAATGATATGTGTCATAATTAGGAGGTAATTTATTAGGAGACAAATATTTTTAGGAGAGACATATTTCTCATTCCCAGTTTTCCCCTCTAATTTAACGCTACTTTTCATTATATATGCAACATATATCCTTATATAAAATATACATACATGTATACATATGTATAATATAATATGTATTAGAAATAGGATTAATATATCTATATAAAAGTGTATGTTTCAATGGAGCAATTATTTTTACTCCATTTTTCACTCAACTTGACCTATAGCTTTGAATGACTCTAATAAAACATCACTTAATGTACTCTCTGTAATTTCCTGAATTCCCAAATTGATTTTCTGCCCAATAGGACACTTTTAACCATAGACTCTTTTTCTCTTTTTTTCCACTGAGCTGAATGATGGTATGACAACATGTGATTGAGTGATTGATGTCAAATGTTAGCAGCAACATTCATTTTAGTCTGAAATGGACAAAGAAGAGCCTTACTCTCTTTTAAATTTTGTCCAGAATCTACACCTCACCAGTGGTATTCCAAAATTGCATTTGGGAGGAAATTTAAAGTGACTTTTAAGTTCCTTCTCCTGTGATTGCTTCTAAGGTCATATAGAGTTGCTAAAAGCTGAAGGAGCAAGTTAGTGGAGAGAACTACAAATGTAATTTCATCACTGTCAGACTCCTTCGGAAAAAGTCCAGGGCTCTAGTGACTAGACTTTTGTTAGGATCCAGTGCCGTTTAAATGCATCACTCTATTAGAAGTTCAGGCAGAAGTCATACAATTCCATCACAGACTTGCTTTTAATCAATTAGCAGTAGATATTTAATGTAAGAAATAAAATGACCAATCAGCAATCATTTATTATGTGTGAACTATGTTCTTGGTACTATGCTAGGAACTAGGAATACAAAAGACAAATAATTTAAAATATTTAAAAAATAAAACAGTCTTTCTTAGATCTGAAACATTTATTCCCAGCTAGAGAATCCATGTTGCTCCAATACCTATCCCCTCAGAGCCTTCATTCTTTTCTAATACATTGTACACTGTTTTTATCTCTTTCTCTATGGATTACTATAAATTTATAATTTGAAATCTTGATGAACAAAATGATGCTTATGGATGGAATCATCATATATAGTAGGCACATGTGTAGAGCTATAGAAGCATGGCATAACATAAAGAGAACTTGATTTGGAATTAAAAAAAAACATGGGGTCAAGTTCTGGCTTTGTCCCTTCCTAACTATGTGACATTAAGTCAATACCTTTCTTCATATCAGTTTTTGCATCTCTAGAATGATGATAAAGATACTTGTAATCACATACTTCACTGGTTTATTTTGATAAATAAATTTACTTTAAGAGCTTTATAAAGTACCCTAGGATAAGGGAAGGAAGGAATAAACATTTACTAAGAATCTACTCTATAGGGGCAGCTGGGTAACTCAGTGGATTGAGAGCCAGTCCTAGAGATGGGAGGTCCTAGGTTCAAATTTGGCCTCAGACACTTCCCAGCTGTGTGACCCTGGGCAAGTCACTTGACCCCCATTGCCTAGCCCTTACCACTCTTCTGCCTTGGAACCAATACACGGTATTGACTCCAAGACGGAAGGTAAGGGTTAAAAAAAAAGAATCTACTCTATATGAGGCACTGTACTAAGCATTTTCAAACATTACTTCATTTGATTCTTATAAAATTAATATGATGTGGATGTTTTTGTGATCCCCATTTTTCATTTCAGGAGACTTGAGATTAAATTAATCCTCAGTGTGTAACATTTAAAATAGTGAAGCTATAAATTGTAGTAGATATAAGAGTGGGTGAGTAAATTGTTTTCACTACAGTGTTTTGTTTAAAATCAAATATAAGGTGGTCGCCAGGGAAATATTCCCAATTATGAATATATCCAAGTCAACTGGGTTTTATAGAGGCTTTAATTAATAATACAATGAGGAATTAAAGAAAGAGAGAAAGAGTAAGAAAGGAATAAGTATGAAGGGCCTTAAGCCAACATGGCCTAGACCTGAGTCTTAAGAGAGAGAGAGATCAGTCAGTCAGTTTTTTATCACTCACCACAAGGTCTGTCTAAGCAAGGATTCTAGTGACACCAGGCCAGCTCCATCTCAGCTGACTTCACCAGAGAGAGAGAGTTCCAGCCAGAGTCCTCCTCAAAGAGAGATCCAGCCAGAGACTGTTTCAAAGGGCCTCTCTCCAGAGCCTCCAGAGGGACAGAGTCCCCTCAGAGGAGCATTATCGAGACCTCCTTAGAGATTGTCCTCCAAGAGCTTCCTTTCTCTAGAGCCTCTCTCAAAAGATTCTTCCCAAGCGATCCCCATAAGAGCTTTCTCCAAAAGGATTGTCCTTCAAGAGATTCTGCTTTTTCTTATATAGTGGGTTTTCTCCTAAGTCACCTCCCCTAAGTCCTTACATCTACCAATCACTGTAGACATTTTCCAAAGGACAACCCATTCTAAAAACACTGCTGGGTCGACTAATCCCTTTAGGAGAAAACCTCTGAGTAAATCTGAACCAGAGAAAACACAGCTGAGTCGACTAATCCCCTCAAGAGAAAACCTCTGAATAAGTTTTCACCTCTTTGCTCCTGGCAAGTTTACAAGTTGCCCGACCTTTATAGGTACCTAGTATCCCATTGTATCAATTTTAAAAACAGGCATGGCTCAAAGAACTCCTTGCCTCATTATAAGTATGGGTCTAAGTACTTTCATTGTTTAGCAAGGAATTTTCTCCCTTAAGCAGTCTTAAGCACGGTTGGAGTAGAGGTCCTCCCATTTCTGATCCTGGAGAGTTCTCACATCAAAATGGGGAATGTTCCCAGTAGGGAATTCTTCCAATTCAGAATTCCCCAATGAGGAAATTCTTAACATTCACAAGTCTGAGAAATTTCAAGATTTACAAGTGTCATACAGAAGCACTTGAGGTCAGATTTTAACCTTGGTCTTCCTGATTCTAGGACTAGCATAACTCTATCCACTGAACCATCTAGTTGCCACTAATAAATGTAAGCTATTAAGCAACCAGTAGATCTTGCTCTCTTAACTAATTAACTTCTTAGCTGATTGCTGCTGTCATGTGATGCCTCGATAGTTTGCATGGATACTCAGTGAGGGGAGCAGGGCAAATATAATCCTTCTCTCTCTCTCTGCCCAATTCTCCTCTAATGTCTTGAAGTACTTTCAGCACTCTGGCTAGCAACCTGTACTCTCAATGACCCAGGTCAGTGACTTCATATTTAACCAACTCTTAGCCCCAGTTTTCTCATCTCAGAAATAAAGGTAATATTGATTCACATTTCTCTAAAGTGCATTAAGGTTTACAAAACACTTTCCACACAACAAACAACTCTGTGAGGTAAATTGTTTATATGTATGAATACACAAATACACACTTATGTCCATATTTTGTAGATGAGAAATTCAAAGAAGGTAAGGTGACTTGTCTAGGGTCACATAGTAAGCCAGTATTTAGAGTTCTGCACTCTAGGAACCTAGTCATTGACATTTGCAAAGTGTATTAAAGTTTATAAAGTACCTTGTACACATTATCTTATTTGATAAAACCAATAACATTGTGAGGTAGATCCCACAATTTTTATTATCTCCATTTTCTGAGGAAGAAAGTGACTGATGAGAAAAGATTAAGCTAGTTGATTTTAGAAGGAGGATAGGAAACCAGTTATGATTCCAAATCCATCATGTTACCTTTTCCCCTAGATCCCACAATGGTATTGGGGATATAAAATGAAACAACTGCTTCATCTTTGCAATCCTCTCCCTTGACTTCTCCAGCATTAATAAGATAACTTCAGGGAGAAAAAGAGTGAGTTTCTCTTGGGATTATGGGATCGTGTCACTGGAGTATAGATTTAGAATTAGAAGGTACCGTAGGGGTCATTGATTCCAACCCATTCTTTGTGTACATTTGAAGATGCCAAGGCCCAGCATATTAGCTAGGCTGCTGGATGTGGAATCAGGAAGACCAGAGGCTTTTAGTATCTCCAGCACTTAGACAAGTAGCAGATAATTAATGTTTATTGAATGATAATATGGCAGTTAGATAAGCTCCAGGTGAATACATGACAAATATGAAAGGTCATTAATATCATTAAATTAGAAGAACAAAGAAGAAATTTCTTTTTGGATCTATAGATATGGGAAGAATTCTTAATCAAATAAGGAATAGAAAGGATGATAAAATGAAATTAACAATTTTGATTGTTAAAGTTTAAATGTTTCTGCAAAAACAAAAACAAAAGATGCAGCTAAAATTAGAAAGGAGTCAACTGGGTAAAAACCTTTAGTGCAAGTTTCTCTTATAAAAGTCTCAAGATGTAGAATGAGACAATCCAATCCAACCCAATAACAGTTATTAAGCACTGTTCTATCCAGGGCAGATGCAAAGAAAAAAATTTCTTTTTCAGTGACAATTTAATTAAAGTCAAATCAATAATTTTTTTTCTTTTCTTTTTTTTAAAATATATTTTATTTGATCATTTCCAAGCATTATTCGTTAAAGACATAGATCATTTTCTTTTCCTCCCCCCACCCCCCATAGCCGACGCGTAAGTCCACTGGGCATTAGATGTTTTCTTGATTTGAACCCATTGCTTTGTTGATAGTACCAAATCAATAATTTTTAAGTGCTGACTATGTGTCAAGCTTTGTGCTAGATACTAGTTATTGGACTTACAAAAGAGGAAATGAAATAATTCCTTCCCTCAAGGAGTTTACATTTTGCTAGAGAAATATAACATATACACAGATAAGTGAATGCAAAATATCTTTAAAACAATATAAAACAATTATAGGAATTAAAGAGGACTAAGAATTCATTGCTTCAGGGAAACCTCATATAGAAGTAAGACCTGAATTGTATTTTAAAGGAAGCTACTGATTCTGAGACAGAATTGTGAGCTCATTCTATTGAGACATACATTAGACATTGGGTATATTGGTGAAATGATTGTTTTACTGGAGACATAACTAAATCTGAGGCATTGGAAAGCAAGGCATTTTACACTGAATCTTAGAATCATGGATTTAGAATTTAAAACTATTCTGGAGGTTATTTAGTTAAATAGCTTAAACTTACTATCTTATAAGTTAGGAAACTGATTCTTAATAGGTGAAATAATTCTTCTCAAAGTTGCACAGTAGTAGTAAAGTTGCATCACAACCAGTATCTGAACCCAGGATAACCAACTCCAGATCCAGTGCTTTGAATTAAGAGTCAATTTAGTAAGCCAAATAGTCAGAGGCATAATGAATAACTTTAGCTCATTTTCTATATAATCTTAGTTGGAGACTAAGGAAAAACAAAAAATTGAGTGGAGCTAATCTTTGATAGAGCTTGACAAATGATGTCCTCTTTCAGGAATCCTTTGATCTCTTTCCTCTTTTTCCTTTGAACTCATAGGTTTTTTTGTTTATAATTCTTTTATGACACTTACTCCACTCTGCCTGGGGTTTTCTTATTCATAACAATGTCTTGCTTTCCCTACTAGACTGTAAGTTCCTTGAGGGCATGCCTATTTCTACTTTTCTTTTTAGCTGTGCCATGAAAAGTATAAACATTCAATATATATTTGTTGAATGACTGTCAGTGTATGTTATCAGTTAGCAAAAAAGGAGAGTTAGTAGTTTCTTTGCTTTAAAAAGGTTTTGGTGAATGTTAATGATATCCAAAGAAGCCTACATTTTATTTTAAAATTTAAATTCTTTGTTTCTTTTTTTCCCTTGAAAAACTTTATCTTTTACATTATTTTCTTTTTAATTTTTGAGTTCCAGATTCTTTCTATCCTCACACTTTCCCCACTCCCAAACAATATATCAATTATGCATATGAAATCATACAAAACATTTCTATGTTAGTCATATCACAAAAAAGCAAAAAAAAAAAGGTGAGAAAATTATACTTCAATTGCCACTCAGAGTTCATTGTTTCTCTCTCTGGAAGTGGATAGCAATTTTTTGAGTCCTCTAGAATTATTTTTAATCACTGTTCTGATCAAAGTAGTCAAGTCTTTCACAGTTGATCATCATTACAACATTGCCATTAATGCGCACAATGATCTCCTAGTTCATATAGGTTTTGCCATGTTTTGAAACTGGATGATACATAAAAGAGCTGTTAATGAAAACATGCCAATTTATGGAGGGTGACTAACAGTCTCAAATTCTCCAAGATTGCTTAAGTTTTCTGGTGGGACCTTCTTCTCAATTTATAGCATACACAAGAATATATATGTATACATACATACATACATACATATATATATATATAAGAAATACATAGAATGTATTTTTAGGTGTAGCAGACTTATGATTATTTAGGTAAAAGAAACTCCTAGTTTAAAACTCCCACCCAGTGATGCAAATCAGAAACCTTTTCCATAATGTAATTGATAAAATGGAGTGTTTTGAAATAGTTTGGCACATGTTGTTCAGTTGTGTCCTCTACATGCCCCCCATTTTGGGTTTCCTGGAGTGGTTTGCCATTTCCTTCTCCAATGGATTTACAGATAAGGAAACTGAGGCAAACAGGGTTCAGTGACTTGAGCAAATTCACACAGCTAGTAAGTGTACAAAGCTAGATTTAAGTTTAGGAAGAAGAGTCTTCTTGACTCCTGAGTGGGCATTCTAACCACTGTATCAATTAATTGCCTTGGGCATATGCAAGTAGTAATAATTAATTATCATGTAAATGTCAAACTGGAAAGATAGCAATACTTGTTAATGATGGGTATTTACTTAAAGGTAGGACTTTTCCAAATAAACTAAAAAAATATTCATCTGTTGGCCTTAGTGACCACTCATGAAGAATGCTAAACAATGCCCTTCCCACAATCTAGAGTCCCTAATAAAAGGAAAAAAACTACGCTTAGTGTTCATGCTTTAAAATTTGTGACAGTTCCATGCTGACTCTGAGTCTTCTCGTGTCCTCCTAAGTCACTAATATTGTCTTTAAAAATGGTTCCTACCTGTGGTTATGATTCATGGCCTGGTTATGACTGTGATTCATGATCCTGCTAAGCAGCTTGGGGAATTTAAGTGCTGTCTCTGTAGTTAGACAGTTATATGAGTCGGCTGTCCCTGGCCTGCCAGTCTTGAAATCCCTTCTATTTTCATCCCACAGTGATAATGGCTGGGCATTGTGCTACAATAAAATATGCTAATGAGATCCATGGAACTTAACATTTTAAAATCTAAAATTGAAAATTTATGTTAATTAGGGGGGTGGGGAAGAACTTCAGAAACTAAACCAGAAATCAATGAGGTGACTAGTTCTTCCTCAGTTAAGTAACATAATTTGTTCAATTTGTTTTATGTCTGTAAGTGAAGAACCTTTTACTCACTTTGATTCATGGAAGGAGGTTAGAAAATTGTACTGTAGAAAGGAACTTAACATTTAACCTGCCTGACTGAATTTCCTAACTGATGTCTCAATATGACTTCAGCTGTGCGTAAATTCTCTTGATAAACCAGAATAAAATAGAAAGGTGGCTATTTAAATCCTAAAGAAAACTTGCATGGCAGATGAGAATATTCTATTCTGAATCAAGGTCAAGAGGAACTGAATTAGAAGCCATAAATTCTGGGTTCTAGTCCTAATTCTACTTCTTACTAACCATGGGATTTGGAGCACAAATCATGAATCAACCAATCAAGAAATATTTATTAAGATGTTGGAGATATAAAAACAAATTTGGAACCTTTTCTGTATTCAGGCAGCTCAAGTGCCCATTATATATGTCACTACTTGAAGAGCTAAAGACACAAAGTGTTTTTAAAAATAAATGACAAAAATCCTACCATAAAGAACTTATAATTTATTTGGGAGGATACATGAACACAAATAAGGATGATACAAGGTAGAATGTGATAGGAGTGAAGGAAAGGACCAGGCAAAATGCTCTAAGAACATTTGGAGAGGCAATGGTCACACAGGGGGAAAGGGATGAAGGCTCCATGAAGAAAGGTGGCAGCTGAGTAGGACATTGGGGAAAGAATTTTAACAAGTGGAGGTGAGTAAAGAATTCCCTCCAGGCCTCTGTGCCACACTTTCCTCATCTGTAATATACAGAGTTTATGTTGTATGATCTTTAAAGTTGCTTCCAACTTTTAATCCTATGAATCAATGAGTAGCATGATATTTGGAGAAGATTGGAAAAGAATTTTGGAGAAGGTTGCTTGGCTTAAGAGATGAAAATGTTATCTTTTAAACAATAGTGGGAGATCATAAAGATTTTCATGAAGGAAGTAACCCAGCTTGTTCACAAGGTTATTATTTTGGTAGCTATGTAAAGGATGGGTTAGAGAGGGGCATAGACTGAAAGCAGAGATATCAGGGGGTTATCAACAATAGTCTGGGTGACTTTTAGAAGAGCTTGTCCTTGCATGATGGCTGAGTGATGTGTTTTTATTTTATATGAAAAGTTTAATTTATTTTAAAGAGAAGAAATTTGCTGCATCCTGGAAGCCAGATACCTACACCTGCCGCCCTTGAGCTAAAGCAAAAGTCCCAAAGCCCCTGCAGTGTGGGTTTTAGCAAATTTATAAACAAATCCACACAAGGGTGCAACCCAGGAATGCAAGAAAAGGGGACCTCCTGGAAGAGTAAAGAATGCTGGGAAATGAAGTCCCCCCAGTCACAGTGGGAAGAAAAGAAGGATGAGTGAGAGACACCTTGTATAGGAAGAAGTGGCAGAAAATTAATTAAATGAAATGGGGATGTTTAGAGTGAGATTATTGACTCAATATATTTGGGGATGCTAGAGTCAAGAAATCCATTCCTTTCAGGAAGTTTCACCTTCCCCTAGCCCTAATCTCTCTTGAACTCTATTGCTATATTTCTATCTTCCTGCCAGACATCTTCTGGATGTAACATCAACATGACTTAACCTAACTTGTCTAAAAATGGAACCCTTAAGCTTATTTCCCAAACTTGCTCATTTGTTTTTTTTTTCCTTATCTCTGTTGAAGGTATCATTTAGAATTGTAACCTTGGAATCATCCTTGAACTTTCCCTTTCCTTAGCTCAAATGCATAAAGACCTATAAAGAATCTTTACTACAACATACCTGCCAAGTGGATATGCTCCTCCAAATCTCTGCTTTAAGACTTCCCATGAGGAGGAAGTCATCAGCTCCAGAAATGTAGCACCAAATAAAATGAACTTTTCCATATGCAAAGTAGAATAGATAAAAATTGCACATGAAACTAGGCAACCCTACTGATTATATTTGTTTTTCCTTTAAATATATCATAAATTACATTACTTTCAAGGCTATCCTCATTGGCGTTTCTTTCTGAAGCTCCTTTGTTCATTCACTTTTGTGAATTAAAAATGCTTCAACAACTCTCTTTTCTTCTTTTATTTTTGGATAATGTTGTAATTCCCTTCTCTCCTCGCCTCATAGAGGATATGGAGAAGGAAAAAATAAAAACTTTATATAGCTTTGCATAATCAAAAAAAATGGATCCAAATATTGACTTTGTCTGAAAATGTATGCCTCATCTTACACTTTGAGGTCATCACCTCTGTTAGGAGGTGGATTGATTGTTTCATCATCTATCCTCTGGAATTCTGCATAGATATTCATTATTTCTTAAGACTTTCAAAGTAATTTTTCTTTATAATGTTATTATAGAGATAGTTCTAGTTTTGTTAACTTCATTCTGTATTGTTTCATATGAATCTTTCTGGATGTCATTAGAGCTAATGTTCTAAGGTATTGTAATATTCCATTACATCCATATACCACAATTTGTTTACCCATTTCCCAAATGATGAGCACCCCTTTGGTTTCAAGTTTTTGCTGTAACAAATAGAGCTGTTATAAATATTTTTACACATGTTCTTTTTCCTCTTTTTAAAAAATTTTCTTTGAAGTGTCACCCTGGTAGTGGTATTTCTGGTCAAATGATATTTACAATTTAGTGACTTTTGGCATAGAGTTTCAAACCTCTTTCTAGATCGACTTCATCAACAATGCCTTAATGTGTTTTTTATTCCTACTCCTACAAGTGTTATTATTATTATTAAAAGCATTTTTGTCAATTTGGTGAGTATGAGGTGAAATTTCAGTCATTTTCATTTATATTCCTGTAATATTAGTGATTTTGAACTTTTTAATATGGCAATTGATAGCTTGAATTTTTTCCTTTGAATTTTCTGTTTATGCCTTCGATTGACTTAGATTTGAATTAGTTCTTTATGTTTTTGGAAATGAGATCTTTATCAGAGAAACTTGATGCAAAGATTTATTCTTTGTTAACTGTTTACCTTTAATCATAGCTTTATTGGATTTATTTGTGCAAAAAAAATCTTTAGAATTTATTTAATTAAAATTGCTTTATCTCCTGTGATCCTCTTGTTCCCTTATTTGATCACAGATGTTTGTCTAACCCCTGGTTACAAAAAATATCCCTTCTATTCCTCTCTAAGTTGTTTATGATATGACTTTAATATATGACCTTTAATACATAGGTACATGATATTTCTTAATTTATGTAAAAATAGTAGTGATAATGGACATCCATGTATTATCCATATTCTTTTTGAAAATGCTATTAGCAATTATATGTAATATCAGTTCTTAGATTTAGATAGATAACTATTTACTATGTTAAATAAAAGTTCATTTATTCATATTCTTTTACTGATTTTTAAAAGAAGAGATGTGAACATTTTATTTTGTTAAGAGCTTTTCCAACATCATAATAATGTGATTTATATGTGTGGTATTAATATGATCTATTATGTTTATAGTTTTCCTTATAATGAACAAACTTTAAATTCCTGGTAAAAACACACTCTTGACATTGTGTCTAATCTTTTAAAATGTATCTTCTATGATATTTTATTTAACACATTTGCTTCAATATTCTTTTAAAAATTTTAATTTAATTAATTAATAATATTTTCCTATGGTTACATGATTTATGTTCTTTCCCTCTCCTCTTCTGTTCCACCTCCCATAGCCAATGCTCAATTCAACTGGGTTTTACGGGTATCATTGATCAAGACCTATTTCCATATTATTAATATTTGCAATAGAGTGATCATTTAGAGTCTACATATATTTTTAAGGGATATTTATTTTTGTTTTATTTCTCTCCTTTGTCTTCCTTTGGTTTAGATATTGAGATTATATTTGTTTCTTTTTAGGATTTTTGTAGCATTCTTTTTCCCCTATTTTAGTGAATGGTTTGTATAATATTGGGATTAACTGAATTTTGAATGCTTGATAGAATTCATTATGATTGTAAAACTATCTCCTTGGGTTTCTTCTTTAGCAGTTCATTTATGGCCCATTCAATTTCCCCTCCTAAAATTAGATTATTTCAAATTTCTATTTTCTGTTCTGTTGATCTGAATATTTTATAATTTCATTAGTGTCTATTCATTTCATCTAAGTTGTTTGTTTTATTATTTATTTCTGATAACTTCCTTTATTTTTATCTTCCTCTGTTGTGAATTTTCTTTTTTGTCTTTTTGACAGTAACAATTTCATTTTTCCTCTTTCTTTTCTAAATCAGATGATTTCTTTACATGTTTTTATAATCATTTGTTTGAAAACAATTCCTAGCTTTAGTTCTTAACTAGTAGCTAGATGGAACAGTGGTAGAGAGCACAGGATTTAAGAGTCAGGAAGACTCTATATTTAGAGTTAAAATCCAGGCTTAGAAATTTATTAGCTGTGTGACCCTGGACAAGTCACTTAATTTTTTTGATCCTGTTTCTTCATTTTTAAAATGAAGATAATAATACCACCTACTTTATAGGATTGTTATGAAGGTCATAAGTTAGCATATGAAAACTATTTTTCAATAGTTTGAAAACACTATATAAATGTTAGCTACTATGATTTTATTTAGCAGTTTAATAGTGATTTTGCTTACAGTTTAGTTAATATCATCATTGATTTAAAATAGCTGTTTTTGTATTTTTATGTGTTATGTTTCTTGTTTTTTTGAAAAAAAATTGATTACTGAATGCACTATTCTCTCTCTCTCTCTCTCATATAAAGGAATTTGTTAATATAAATTTTCCACTAAGAACTCCTTTGCTGTAATTCAAAAGTTTTCATCTCTTTCCTCACTGTGGTAATTTATTTGGAGAAATTGTTTATTGCTTATATCCTTTGTGCTTAAATACACAGATTCTTTAGTGTTAAATTCTTTAGTCTAATTAAATTTGAATAATTTTCTAAAGACCCTTTGAGTATATTTAAATTTAATTTTGGTCTTGTTTCTGATTTAGTGTATTTTGTGGGGCTTTTTGTGTCCTAATTACATGGACAATTTTTATAAAGTTGCCATAGTTAGCTGAAAAATATGTATATTCCTTTATATTCACATTAATTAATCACTAGATCTGCCATGTCTTATTTTTTAATATCCCCTTCAGGTACTTAAATTCTTTTTTATTTAGCTCTTGGTTAGATTTGGACATGATCTTTTTGTGACAAAACCATCCTGGTTCTTTGTGATCACCACTTCCTTTTTAAGATTTTCATCTATCACATTTTTACTAATATATTTTAGAAATTTGCTAGGAATCAGAATTAGTCTCAATGGCCTAGAGTTTGCAGATTCTATTCATTGCCCTATCCTTCTCCAGTCCTTTGGTAATTCTGTTCTCTAGGATCTTTCAAATATCACTGACAATGGTTCATCAATCACACCTACCAGTGCCCAAAGAGGTATTTATATGAGCAGGTGACTTGAATTCATCAAAGAAAGCTAGGTGCTCTCTTACTACTATCTCTTTATTATCTTGCTTATCAACTTTCTACTAGCTATTTTTGCTCTGTAATTTCCATTCCAGGAAGAGAAGGAAAAAGCCAAATACAAACAAGAATTGAGTAGTTTTGCTTTCTCCCTATGAGTGACCATCATTATGTGAAGCCTGAGGAGCAGGCAGATACTATAAGTCAAATCATTAATCATTTATTAAATGCCTACTACGCACTGAGAATTTTTCTACACTTTGGACACATAATTTGAAAGGTAACAATATATTTCCTCAAGGAACTTTCATGGGGAGATACAATATGTTTGCAGATAAGTAAATCTAGTTTGTATACAAAAAATGCAAAGCTATTTCAGTGGAGGAGAGTAGGGGACCACTAAGAATCCAGGGGCATCAGTAAAGGTCTTTTAATGAAGGTGCCCCATGAATTGAATCCTAAAGGAAATGAAAAAGGCATTAGAGCCATGAGGAAGCCTCTGCACATACATGGAGGCAAGAATGGAACATTATATTCAGAGAACAAGAGTAAGCTAGTTTGGCTGTAATGTAGCATGTGCAAAGAAGAAATAATATGTCATGAATCTGGAAAGATAGGTTGGAAATAGAATGTGAAGGGCTTTGAATGCCAAACAGGGGAGTTTGTAGTTCCTCCTAAAGGCCAGAGGGAGCTGCAGAAGCCTCTTGAGCAGGGTGATGACTTGGTCAGAGCTGTATTTCAGAAGTATCCATTTGGCAGCTGTTTGGAGGATGAATGGGGAAAGCGGAGAGACCAATTAGGAGAAATGTGTGGCTAGGAAAAGGAAAAAGAGATCATGTAGTGAGAGTGATGTTTAGCCTATGTGTTTCATTGGGCTAACAGATGAGATAACAGATGCATCAGAGTATCAAACTAAGAACCATATGCTACCTCATAATGTAAATTACATAGATAGATACATGAAACATTCATTAAGTGAGATAATATTTGTAAAGCGCTTAGCACAGTGCCTGGCATGTAGTAGGGACTATATAAATGTTTATTGCTTATTTCCATCCCATTTGCATGTGCTGGATGGACACTGCTAAGTGCAGAGGGCAGAAAAACAAACAGATTAGCCAGTTTTTGCCCACAAGGAGCTTATATTCTCATAGAGGAAAACATATAAAGAGACACTGGACAAACTATGGGTGAAGTGGGAAGAGGTAAGAGAACTCTTGCAGGGGTAGAGCAAGGAGAAATGGTTTAGAGGCTGGTTCCTCTTTTCAGGTATTTGTTCCACTTTCTAACTGGTCAAAGCTTGAAAGGGGCAAGTATTGGTCTTATACCTTAACTGTGTCTCTGTGGCAAATAGCACAATTCCTTGAATTAAAAAAATTGCACACACCTTTGATTTCAGCTGTGTAGGGAACAGTTAGAGTGGGAGCCTTCTCCATCTCTATGAATACACAACTCATCTGTAATATATTCTTAAGAAAGCTGCCCACGGGGACTTGGAAATTAAGCAACTTCGGAGGACTTAAGCCCAAGTCTTCTGATTCCAGGATCCAATGCTTTATTCTCTGCACCACACTGCTCTCTCCTTGTATATTAGAAGTGCTTAATAAATGCTTGTGCTTCATCAATAGTTTTCATTGAGACACTCGTCATGTGTCTTTAGGTCCCCGCACCTATATAATACCTCTCAGTCTTCTTATCATCCATCGCTTTTTACTGTTCATCATTTTGGTGAAAGCCCTTTCAGAAAATACTTCTCCATTATCTGATGGATATTAAGAAGAAAGTTGTACTTTCAGAGAAGGAGCAGCTGAAGTAAGAGGAGTGCCCCTTTGTGAAATTATGTTCTTAGTCCTTAGGAAAAGAGACACACTTATCACAGTTACTATATATATGTATGTTGCTTTTAATGTATTCATCTTTCATGTTCACCATAACAAATTATATAGTAGGCAATCTAATATATAAACGTCCTGAAGTCACGGTAACAAGTACTGGGGAGACTTTATCAAGAAGAATGACATTGCTGTTTTTTCAATGAGATTGTCACATAATTCACATAGGTTAGAGGTCAGTGTGCCTGAGGGCTACACATAGCTTATACCTAGCCCTTGATCTACAAAGTATGACTATTTCTTTGAGAGGATATTTTTAATTTTTTCTCCTTTTCATTTTCCCATTTCTTCTCTTCAAATGACTACGGTTCTTTTGGACATCTTTCTTATTTTAACTTTCTTCTTGCACTCTTAGTAATTCATTCAATCTCCAGTTTGTAGAGTGAATGACTGTTTCATTCTTTCTTGGGATGGTATTCTATGACAATGCAGCAGTCAAGTATTTCTGAGGACTTGGGTCCTACTTATAATGAGAGTCATTAGCAAAATTAAATACAATCCAGAATTAAATCTGTGTTGCATAATTTCTCTCTTTGTTCACTTCCTATTTCTCTCTCTAGCAGTTTAATGAAATGTCCCTCACAAAGTTAATCAGTGACTGTCTCTGTTAGAATCTGAAGGGAGATGGTGGTAGTGGTGGTTTGACTTTCCTGGAATATACTGCCTCCTGTTTCTCTCTGTCTCTTTGTCTGTCTGTCTGTCTGTCTGTCTGTCTGTCTGTCTCTGTCTCTCTCTTTCTTTTCCTATCTCTCTCCCTCCTTCTCTCTCCCTCATTGCTGCAGTGGTCTTTCCATTTCCACACTTCTAAGAAGTAGGGTTTGTGGTTAATTGTACTTGTGTGCATTCAAATATAATCTACTTCTGAATATTGTCGATATCCTTAAATAAAATGTCTCTGAAATGGAAAAACCCCCAAGCTTCTGCCATACAAAAAATGTTGGATATGATAGCAGGTTTAAAAGAAAATCCAGAAATTTTCTGAAATGAGAAGAAACTTAGAAAGGTTGCACTTTGGAATTTTAGGAGAAGTCTAACATGGACCTGTCACTTTTAACTTTTTCTCCCACTAACTCTCTCCTTGCTGTGGTAGCTTTTTGGGGGCTTGGGGGTGGGTGGGTCGAAGCTTAAAATGATCACAACTTCTCTTTAAAATCCAAGATTCTCCTGCCTACATTTCAACTTAATAACTTTATTTCTCTGAGCCCCTTCTTTAGGGCTGAGCAACAGTCCCTGGATCTTTTACTGACAAAAATAGGACATGAATTTCATGGGCCAAATGCATGTATTTCTGAGGAGGATTCCAGAAGATTACCCTAGTTGGGATGTGGGGAAGGGTAGAGTTGAGGAACTAGGCACGAGATTCCTAATCCTAAGAGACTCAAGCAAGGATATAGGCAATCAGGAGAGGGATCTAGTTTGCTTCTTTTACCATGTAGCACCAGCAGCAGGAACATCGACTCCTCCAATTTTCAGGTTATAACTTTTTTTTTTGTTCTTTGGAGTACCACAAACTGTGCTGGTGGAAAGTGGCATAAAGTAAACCCTCAAACTGGCACATCAACATCCATGGGTACATCTGGGACACTATGACGCTGATGCTAGGGAGGCCAATGCTAGATAAAATATAATGCTGGGGACAGCTACATGGCTCAGTGGATTGAGAACCAGGCTTAGAGATGGGAAGTCCTGGATTCAGATCAGACCTCAGACACTTCCTAGTGACCCTGGGCAAATCACTTAACTCCCATTGCCTAGTCCTTACCCCTTTACTGCCTTGGAACCAGTACACAGAATTGAGTCTGACTGGGAAAGTGAGGATTTTAAAAAGGCAATTCCATATCAAAGAAGACCTAATATAGGGTGGGAATGTAGTTGATGAGAAAGTAAAGGAAGCTGTGCATTTGATGATTTTCTATATTAGTTAGGGAGTGGTTTGGCTCAGTAACTGTAGGATTGTGCCCAGATTTAGGATGACTTGATTTCAAATCCAGATAGCTTAGTAGCTGTGTGACCCTGAATAAGCCATTTAACCTCTGGTTGCCTCAGTTTCCTTATATGTAAAATTGGGATAATAACAGTACCTATCTCTCAGGGTTGTTGTGAGAATCAAATAAAATATTTATGAAATGCTTAGCACAGTACCTGGCACATTGGAAGTACTGCATAAATGCATCTTCCCTCATTCTCCCCTCCCTATTAAATAATTCTCCTACAAATTAGGATATTGGATTATATATTACTAGAAGGGACCTCAGAGGCCGTCAGACCCAATCTATGAGGTGAGATTTGAGTCCAGGTCCTCTGCCTCCAGAGTTGGTATTCCTTCTATTTTCTACAGGTATTCTTTGTTATTTCTTTTGCTGAAAGACTGGAAGTCCTTTCAATGCCCTCTATATATGGCACCCTGGGACAAAGTCTTGGTCACCCTGCCCTGGGTCTGGCTCTGCCATTATTTGTGTTTGATGGGAAGACTGTTGCTTTTGTTGTTGATTGGAAGATTGTTGAAAATATATATGTGCACACATATGTAAAATAACTGCATACATCCCACCTATAAATCCTTATATAGTAATTATTTGTTTTGAGTTAACTCAGTTACTAACTGAGATACATAATTATCCCTATCAGAATTTACTTATTCTCTCTCTCCTCTGACAAAAAGGACAGTGAAGGAGCCTTTGAGCTCTGACTGCTTCTAGATTCCTTTCCAGATTGCTAATAGCAAACATAAACTGGAGTTCAGAAAGTTTGAAAATGTCAGTGTTGCATACCTTTCACCATTATAAGTCATGGTATACATGAGATGCTCAAATTATGATGTTTGATTCTAATGACACAAAGGGTAACAAGTACAGGAAATGACCTGGCATTAATCTCTCCTCTATCTTGTGGCAGTGACTGCAATGAAAATGAGAAATAGGTTAAGCTTAACTCATTCTCATTACAATCATAATTACATTTTGTGGCCATTCTTGGATTCCAAGGGAAACTGACTGCTTTCCAGGTTAATGTAAAAGACATAAGGAGCCCTTCACATTTTCTGTAGCATTTATTGGTGGCAAAGTGACCAGGCATCTGTTTAAGATTAATCCTTGGGAACAGGCTTGAGAATAAATAATGTGGATGTCTAATGACATAACTTATTTGAAATGTGCTGTGTATGACTAAAGAGGTGCCTGAAAAATATAGTGTGTGTGTGTGTGTGTGTGTGTGTGTGTGTGTGTGTGTGTGTGTGTGTGTGTTGACTTCAACCACTGGTACTAATGAACCATAGAACATTAAAGATAGAAAGGACCTTAGAGACCATTTAGGTCAACTCCTAATTTTATAGTTGAGAAAACAAAGGTCTAGAGAGTAGCAGTTACCCAAGGTCAAGAATTAATTTCACTAAATATTAAGTGCCTACTATGTGCTAGTGTGTGACCCTGGGCAAGTCTACTGGAGAAGGAATGGGAAACCACTCCAGTATCTTTGCCAAGAAAACCCATGGACATGCATTATGGTCCTTGAGGTCACAAAGTAAGACACAACTGAATTGAATGAAAGACATCAACCTAGATGTATAGTCATGCAAATCATTTCCATATTAGCCATATTGCAAAAGAAAATATAGATGAAAAACCCAAGAATAACAAAGTAAAAAAAGTATGCTTCAGTCTGCCCTTAGACACCATCATTTCTTTCTCTGGAGGTATTTTATTTCATCATAAGTCCTTGGGAATTGTCTTGCAGAGGATAGCTAAGTCATTCACAGTTGATCATCATACAGTATTAATATTATTGTATACAATGGTCTTCTGGTTCTGTTCATTTCACTTTGCATTAGTTCAATTAAATCTTCCCAGGTTTTTCTGGAAGCATCCTGCTATTATTTCTTATAGCACAATAGTATTAGATCATAATCATATATCACAGCTTGTTCAAGCATTCCTCAATTGATGAACAACCCTTCAATTTCTAATTTTTTGCTACCACAAAAAGGGCTGCTATAAATATTTTTATACATATATGTCTTTCTCTTGTCCTCTGATCTTTTTGGAGTACAGACCTAGCAGGTTTATTTCTGGGTCAAAGGATTTTACAGCTCTTTGGGCATACTTCCAAATTACTCTCTAGAATGGTTGAAACAGCTCACAACTCCACCAATAAGGCAGTAGTATCCCTATTTTTCCATATCCCCTCCAACATTTGTCATATTCCTTTTCTGTCATATTAGCCAATCTCATAAGTATGAAGTGGTTCCTCATTGTTGTTTTAAAATGACTCATATTTTAATAGCTCTTTTGTGTTGTTCACTACTTTTTGACTTCATCACAAAGGATTTCTCCTTCAAATTTCCTATAGAATTTTATTTGAACCACTCACTTAAGGTCATGTTTTGTTATACTGTTTTAATGTGTGGGCATATCATAGAATTACTGCTTGGTTCCAGTCCATGTGTCCATGTAGAAATTTAAGGGGAGGTAGTTTCAAGGGACTGAGGGGCTTCTACTAGATAAAAAGTATTTTAAGTGGCTGTGGAGCCAAAAGGACTTATGATTTGCTTCAAAAACAGTATATAGACAAAACTGGCAAGCCATCTCTCTAATGCTCTTTCTTCTTCATGTCTGTATAGGAGCAGCATTACTTTAAACTGCATCTGTAAAGTAATGAGGGAAAGACTTGAACCCTCCTCTTCTATATGGTCATGACATCTGTGAGCACATGGCTTCTACTTTCCCTTTATGCATGCTTTTACTTGATTTTAGGTGAACAAATATTCTGATATGAAATTGTCTAGAGATTAAACTTGTGAGATCCTAATGATCTGGGAGGATGATACAGTGGATGCTATGAAATTGATATCAATGTCTAATGGAACCAGTAGCAATATCTATCAGACCATTGGTAGATTAAAGGCTAATGGCTGTGGAAGTAGAGATACACAACAAGGATAAGCATAGAGAACCAAAGACAACTTTAAAAATATTTTGCAGTAGTGAGAAGGGCTGCCTGTTTGGACAGTTTTTAGTCCTTAAGTGGGAGTGGAGGAAAGCCTCAATAACCTTGATCCCAGAAGCAGTTTTAAATATGATATCATAAAGATATTTCTAACAATGTGAATTGTACAAAAATGGATTGGAATGCCTCGGGAAGTGAAAATTTACTCTTAATGAACCTGTCCAAGTCGTGACTAGCTATCTACTTGGCTAGTATATTCTAAAGGAGATTCTTGCTCCAAGTTGGAATAGATAACTGCCAAATTCTCTTCCAGTTCTAAGGTTCTATATGAGTCAATTTTTCAGGTACAAACTTTGAATTGATGTGAATATCAATGTGTATAATATATGCATGCTTCAGTACATGGTTCAATAATCCATTATTTTGTCATTGTGAATATTACCTCTTTGCAGGCTACAATCCCTCTTTACTTTAATAGATGGTATTATGAACTGCTGTGGTAAAAATTTTTAACACTTGTTGGCTAATATTCTTGCGATTAACCCCTATAAATCTAGTAAAGCTAGTTCTTAGACAATAGGAATGCAGACATTGGAATGGGACCTAAGTGGAAGAATAAGAACATAGTGTGAGCAGTTCATTTCTGTCAGGATGGGAAAAGGGTGCCCCTTCTCCCATATCTTACAGGAAGTCCAAGGAAGGGTAGTTATTTTTAATATGTTGAGCCAAAGAAAAAAGAGAATAAGTGAAAGCTGTGTCCTCATTTTAAATTGAAGCATCTTTTCCTCTCACCATAGTCATAGGTGAGGAATAGGGAAAAAGTGATCATTCAGGGTTTACTCTGTCGTCCCAAAGTGCCAACTCCTTCAGAGTTGAACACATATTTCCCCAGGGAATAGACTTAGCACTCTATAGGGTATGTTCTAGCCAGAGAAGACCAGAAGGATCTACTATTTATGCCCAGTATATTTATAATGAATTAAAATATGCCCTTCTATGCCCTCCTACTAGTTGGTAATGCTCTCTGGTGTCAATTTAGAGTAAATACGATTTATTTGCCACATGATAAGTATAGCAAAGATAAGGGAAAAAAACCCTTTCAGGTTTTCCAAACTAAAATATGATGGCATGGGAATACAGAATTTAGATTTAAGATATAGATAAAATTAGGGCACCATGAATAAAGGGAGGATCCTTAGATTTGGTATTAGAGGATCTTGGTTAGAATTCTGGCTCTGTCACTCATTGCCAGCATAATTTTTGGCAAGTAACTTCTGAATGGAACATAGTTTTATCATAGTAAAATGGGTGATACTAGAATAATATTTAAAATCTCTTCTAGCTCTAAATATATAATCCTATGTTTTGAGTATTATTAATCCAATGATTCTAGTATGTTAGGGTCAATTCCATCTCCTTGATATCTTTTATCCATCCCTTTTCTCCTCTATTTATATCATTACCATCCTAATATGGCACATTACTTACTTGGACTTTTTTAGTAGCTTCCTAATTTTCTCTTCTCTACTCTTTCCTCTTTCAATTCTTTATTATACTGAACAGAATAATCTTCCTAATGCATACATCCACCCATGTCTTTTCTCTGCTCAAAAAAAAAGTTCAATATCTCCATATTGCTGATGGAATACAATTAAAACCCTTTTCTATGAATTTAAGGTCACTCACAATCTGCTGCCACAGAACCTTTCCAGTCTTATTGCATATTACTGCCTTCCATTTGTCTTATGTTCTAGACAACTGAACTATTACTTGCTCTATGAACCCAATCTATGTTCTTACATCTCCATGCCTTTGTATACTATTTCAAATGAGTAGAGAAATTTCTCTTTCCTACTTAATGGTTTGAACTATATTACATACTTTAAAGTTTGACTCAAATACTACATCTACTACTAAGTCTCTCTGGTTGATAGCAACCGTCCCTTCTTAGACCTTTCAAAACATTTTGTTTTGTATCGCTTCTATGTGCTTATTAATATGCCATATTGTGTTTTTATATGTAACCCTGGTTCCAAATCTGTAGCATTTTTGTGAGGTTCTCCTCAGTGGTAGAGAGAAAGATTACTTAAAGCTCTGTACCTGTGTGAGGGGTGGATTTGTTACAAGAGCTTGGGAAAGACACCTTTTCCTTCCTGCTTTGAGACATACATGGGTCCAGATCCTCTTTGGGGAGAAATGTAGAACTAGAGAAAAGACTTTGGAAAGGGGCATTCATGTAGAGGAGCCTGCCTCATTTTATGTGTCTTATTTCCAAATTGCCTCTCTAAAATCTTTGGGAAATTTCTTCTTAGATGAGATTGGGCACTTTATTCTTGTATGAACTCAACCAAAAGAGTCTCTAATCTCATCAAAGGGGAAATTCTCCAAAGGTTTTAGAGAGGCAAGCTGTAATCAGGGATATTTTGAGGTGCTTACTTTTCTAGCTATCTGCTCTTCCTGGAATCTTCTCTCTCTCTCTCTCTCTCTCTCTCTCTCTCTCTCTCTCTCTCTCTCTCTCTCTCTCTCTCTCTCTCTCTCTCTCTCTCTCTCTCTCTCTCTCTCTCTCTGTTTTTCCCTGAGGAGGGTCTCAAAGCACATGCATCTTCTCTAAAAGCTTCAAGAAAGAAGAAAATTTATTTTCTTCCAAGTTTTGGTGCCTATTCCATTCCTCACAGGCACACAGTGCTAAGATTTCTCTTCTCCATTGAAGAAAGTCTAATGCAAATGTTTATCTTGAAACCAAGATTATATCATTACCTGTCTTTGTCTTCTTTCCTCTATTAGATTTTAAGCTCCTTGAGGCTATGTGTTGACTAAATTGTATATCTTCTCCAGTAATTACACAATCCTCTTATGTTTGTTATGTGCTTAATAAACATTGGATGAAAAGTGAATAAATTAAATATTCATATCCATGGCATTTCTGATAGAACTTCTCTTCATGGTTATGAGTAAATCAATTTTTCTCATTGTTCTCAACCTCCAAATATTATTTAGTTATCTTATAAAGGTGCCACTTATCAAGAAACTTTTTTTTGGGAAAAATATCTCCAGTGATGGTCAATGATTTAATTATATTGGGATATATTTCATTTAATTGTGGTTGATTTTTGTACGACAATTTTTGTAAAATGAACCTACTATGGAATAACATTCTTTAAATGGACAATTTCCCAATTATTTGTGGTCATATTTGATTTTCTATATCAAGCAGAGAATTGAATACTCCATGCAACAAAAATCACTGCTTCAGATTTCCATAAAATAGAGACTTTATTGGAAATATGTTTTTTAGCTTTCTATGTTACCCCAGGTTTTTTCTTCACTGGCAAATGACGGATTTCAGAGATGTACTGAGGAGCTACTGATCTGTTTCAAGACCTTTCTAGCATCAAAGGATTTAAAGCTGTGGAGTTGGGAGTGGTCCTTAAAGTCAAGTCAGTAAGCATTTATTTCCTGCTATATGCCAGGCACCATTCTGAGAACTAGAAATACAAAAAGAGGCAAAAACATTCTTTGTTCTCAAGGAACTCATGATCTAATGGAAAATCATCAAGTCCATACTCCTCACTTTACAGATAAACAGACTGAACCCCAGTCAGGTTTGGTGACTTGTCTGATGATACATAACAAAACTATATTTTGAACCAAGGTCCTCTGGCACCAAATCTGGTTCTCTTTCCACCATAAGAGCACTATGACAGCAATGAAACCCTACTACCACCACCACAGTAAAGTTATACAACATGGGACCTGATCACAAATATGTACTTTGGTGGTGAATTAGCCTCCTTCCTTGCCTTTGACCAATGTTAATTTTTTTTTTGGTAGGGAGCCAATGAAAAATAGTAATTTGTCCCTAACCCTCTTTAGTGCTGCCATAGATGGCATCATGTTTTGGGTGGGTGGGGGAGCAGTTCACAGCAAACCTTTCTTTATTGCAAAGAAATGACTCAAGTATTGAAGGTATTCTTGAAACTGTTCTTTTATTTTTGATTGGCAGTTTGAAATACAACATTAGGTCTCATAATGTTGTTTAAAAATAAACAGACAAGGGCTTGGTGAAATTCAGCCATAGGAGGAAATAGGGCCTGTAAATCAATGCTGAAAGGAAAATCACCATTATTAAACTGGAAAAATAAATTAGACATTTGCTATTAGAACAGGTCGGGAAATGAGAATTTCCCTAATTGATATAGTGCATCTCATGGAGGGATACTCATTCAAACTCCAATCCAGCCCTTCCAAATGCAGCTGACATTCTTCCCTAGGGACTGACTGAGTCATCCTACACCAGGCGAGGGTCTGGAACGCAGTGTTTGGCAGCTCATAATGCTGCTGTGGAATTAAATTTGACCTTTGCAATTGTAGCTTTTTTATTATTAAATTAAAAAATGGTTAAATCTCAAATGAGCTGAAATCTTTTGTATTAAGAATCTGTCCATCATTACTTTTGTCCATAAAATATGTTTATACTCGACCACATAATTAACGCGATGAATCAACCACGTCAGTCAGGTTTATTATATGCATGGGGGTTATCAGCTGTTTTCTTTTGGAGAAGCACTATGCAGGTCTGCTGTGTGGCATTTTCTCTGGTTGCTTGGCAAGGCTATAGGAGAGGAAGTGAATACACAGAAATTTTGTGGAATGTCTTCTACTCTCTCCTTCCATTTCCCCCAAAGCACAAGCAGAAAGTGTTTCACAGTTAGGGGGAAAATTTTAAAAATATATTCAGCCAAGATGATAATACATTCCAGGGGAAGAATGCATATAAAAGGCACATAATTCAGGGGGGGGGGCAAACTCAACACTGGAAAATCCATATCTAAAGATCCAGGCCAACAAAACCAGCTGTCAATAATTCTCCACTTTTATCTGGGGCCCCAGAAATTTATGGCAGTTACATTAGGCTCTCTGTCTCTTTGGCACAATGCTCAATCGGATTCAACTCAACAGTCATTTATGAAGCACCTTCTAAGTGTAAAACATTGTGGTAGATGATGAGGATCATAGATTTATAACTGGAAGGGACACTGGAGGCCATCAAGGCCACCTTCCTCTTTTCACAGATGAGTCATGGAGGTTAAATAACTTGGCTGGGGTCACTGCACTCAGGTCTTTCTGACAAAGATAAAGTGAAAAAGAAAAATTGGTGTTCTCAAGGGAATTAAAATTCAACTGGGGAGGGGGTTGGTAGGTGTGGACTAATTTAAGGAGGAGGGGAGAAAGTAAACAAGAAAAGTAGACAGGGAAGGGTTCTGTGAGTCTGGGGTTCCTAAATCTGGTTGTTTTGCCTCAGAATCATAATTAGGAATTTCTGTGCCTGGGTCAACCATTGTAATAAATTGTACAAATAGTTTCTCCCAGATTGGGGGGTGGGAATCCATTCCTCCAGTGGAGGAATGGATAAAGATCCCAAGATGCAAATATAGGACTATTGCTAGCATAGGAAAGGGTGAGGAAACAGATAGGGCAGGCGGATGAGAAGCTCAACACTACTGGTCATTTGGTAGCTTTCTGTCTTAACTAATTGATTTTGCTAGTTATGTGCTCATGTTTATTTTTTCTACATTTTGGAAATGATGAAAATGCTGTAATTTTCTTCTAAATTTGATGCCTTAGAGTAAAGTCCTATAGCCTCACCCAATTAGATTGTTCTCTTCCCTCCCTCCCTGGTAAACTGTAACTATGAAATTTTGGAAAGCTGACAGAAATCTCACAAATCAATCAGCTTCCCAGAGCAATATACCAAGTTACAATTTTTTAAAAATCTTCTTTAGGAAATGATAAATGGGAAAACTCCGTTTTCCGATGATTATGTAGAGTTGTTTTTGAGCAATAGAATAGCTATCCAGAGAGTGAAAATGAGGTCTTATTAAATGTGAAAATATTTCTAGGTTAGAAAGATAAAAACAAAACATGGGCCATTTTCTCGATCAATTTCAAATCTGTGGGGAAGATATTCCGTGAAGACCTGCTTAGAAAACACAGAATGGAATAAATTCTCAAAGTAGAGAATTTAGGTGATTCCTTTATTCCCTAATGTGTTTCCCACTGTTATCTATACAAATACACTTCTACCAAGTGTATGTGCTCTCCTACTGGAATTATATAGTGCATTAAAAAACATGCACAAATTCTCTCAGGCATAATGGGTCTGAGGGAATGTTTATAGTCTATTGTTTCAATAGTAAGTGGATTAACACTCCCTCATGATGCACTGATATGACAGACAGTAATGCCTTTTATAGATCCTTTATGGCTTTTTTCAATGATCTGTAAATAATGGGTCACTGAAAATGTTTTGAACTATGCTTTGCTCTTTTTGGTGTGTGTTTTTTTTTTGGTGTTTGTTTATAGGCAAACTTAAGCTTAGCTTTTCCCATTCCCCACCTTCTACTAATCCTCACTGACTTTTCAACAAGTTTTTGTAATCTATTTTGTTTTTATTTGACTTAAGAACAGCATAGAGGTTAAGTGTCTTGCTGAAGATGTCACAATTAGTGAATTAGCAGAAAGGAAAACCCACATTCTGGTTTTCTACTTGATCTGTGCTCCTGTCACCAGTATTAATCTGTTTACTTTTAAACACTATCCTCTCAGTATTTTCAGAAAGCGATAGCTTTGTGTAGCCTTGTTGGCCCAAATCATGCTTTTGTCAAATCTGGGTTGAATTGAATGGAAAGGATTTTATGATTTCTTGTAGGCAGTGTAGAGGGAAAATAGAAGAGCTTTAATCTCCTGGACTCCCCCCAACACCCGCCACATCTTCCTTCTGTTAATAGTTCCATTTTATCTTGCCTATACCTTATTTGTACATGGTTAGAGAAGTCGTTTCCCCAATAGATTGTGAGCTCCTAGAGAGTGGGGACTGTCTTTTGCTTTTCATTTTTAGTATTCAGCACAGTGTCTGGCATGTAGTTGGTTCTAAATAAATGCTTATTGGCTGACTAACACACACAGATGGGCACATTTATACATGGAACCATAAGTCAGAGGTTGTCCATCTGTCATTATCTTTTCATCTCTTTAAAGTTTTGTTAAAATCCAGGGCAAAACTGGAGTAGACCTTCAGGACTTAAACCCTAATTTGGCAATCCTAAAATCATGTTGGTTTCTGTTTGGAAGCAAGGTTTGATAATGAATGCCTTGACTGAGTTTTAAAGACAGAGCTATAAAAATGCAAGTATTGTCAGAACCCCAAAAGGCCTCAGGAGAAGGGGTGAGGAAACCCATGCCCAAGACTAAATTTTTCCCAAACTGTTAAATATGGAAAAAGTAACAATTAACATTGTATTCCTTCTTCTTATGGCTGCTCTAAACAGCTTATGGGCTCTGTGTACATGGAGAGGTAATAAAGCTGGGTTTATTGTGGTATTAAAAGAAGAGACAACTCTGGTGGATGGAATATTAAGCCCATTTTTATTCAGTGAAAGTACAGTAGGGATGCCATGCCTTTCTCCATCTTGTTAGTCTAAGTAGGACATCAACACAAAAGCCTGGAAAACAGGTTGCCCTATAATTGTGTCTTTACAGCCAACTAGGCTACCAAAATGATTTTCTTTTTCTTTCCACATCTAGTGACCTGTGGCTAATGAGATTTGTGTTTCGATTAGTTGTAGACATAAATTAACCAATCAATGCCAATGGATTCACAGTATTTCACATCTCAGAGAGCTCTGCAGCAGTGATCTGTATTTAATATTCAAATCAATTTCAAATCCTCAGGATGATTCTGTTAATATGGCAGGCTAGACTCAGAGCATCTGGATCCTCCTCACTGATTAGGAGTAGGACAGCCATAGATGATGGACCACTCATTGTCTTCAAGAACGTTCATAATCTCCTTGCTTTCAGTTACATGTACTGGCAAAAAATAAAGGTAGAATTCAGGGAGCTGTCCGGAAGTCTAGGAATTGCTGACCAAGAAGAAATGGACAGAATCCTTTTTGGAAAATACAGTCTGACATATCCTCTTATAGGAAAGAGAAGCAGGGCAAATGGAGATCAAAAAGCAATAAGAGTAATTCTGAGTTTTGATGTGAAAACTTTGCAAATATTGATGCTCTTGGGTCAGAGGCTTGTCTCTTCATTTGCCAGCACCAAGAAACTCTACCTCATGCTTTGCTCTAATTGTCTCATCTGTACAATTAACTAGCATCTTGGCATAAAATGTGAAAATTTGTACAGTGTTCAAAGCATCTGTGGCCTTTATGGTACAAGTTCTGTTAGTACTGAAGCCACAGAAAATTAAATGTTCCCCAAAGAACTTCCAGATGTGTTTTATTCTAATAGGGTCATTATACAGTAAATTAAAAAGCAGGGTAAATGGAACTGTAAAATTTAAATTACTCTAAAACCACATCTCTTTGCTTTGAGCATTCATTTGTGGGGTTGCATTTGCAATAAATGTGAATTAGGCAGCTGCAATAACTGTTAATCATATATTTATAAAATAGTAATGAGGAAATGAATAGCAGAGTAAGACAGCTGCACATTTCTCTAATAGTATGTCAACTGTGAACATAATAAGATGTAGAAAATTGTTTGGTGCTATACTGATAATACAGCTGAATGTAAGAGATCACTTCAACCTCTTAACTTTACATGAATTTATACATAAAATCCATATAAAGCCATAATAATGCATTATGCCTTCGAATTGGATTCAATATTTTTCTTTGCTTTGATTTTCTGAAATGAGCTGTACTTTTTACCAAAGTAGTCTTCCAGAGATCACTAAGGCTTTTGTTTTAGGTGATGCTGTGCTCCTAATCTTGCAATTTTATTTAAAAAGACCTGCTCCAGATGCACCGAGTGTGTGTTAATGGCTGTGCTTGTTTTTGTTGAGCTGCAGTTGCAGATGGTGAGGCCAGCTCTCCTCCTCCTGGGCTGAGGTTTCGATGTGTGTCGAATTTCCCTGGGTTCCACCTTTGTGCCACAATTGTGCTAACAGCACAATCCCCCGCAGTCATGCCCAGTTACCAAAAAAGAAAATAAAAATCAATGATCTCTACATTGCAACATAGACAGGCCTAGCCTAGGAAAATCACCTTTAAGGATCAATAAACAACGTTGTCTCTGAAAAGGATCTTCCAGGTCTAGAGCAGTGGTATAAGGGTCCACAGAAAACATAACGGCTTCAGATAGTGAAACGGTGCTCAGGTTTATATTCTACAGTGGCAGATGTTTTACCTCCTGTACTTATGCCAGGCACATTTCTTGCTCGTGCAGTTTTGGAAGATAATTGTGTTTTGCAAATGAATGAGAGGAGGAGGAAGATGAAAAGACCAACCAGCTCCTAGGAGCAAGTGGCTCCTCTGTTAAGAACTTGATTAGGAAATGGCACTTAGGAGCACTCAAGGTCTGGCTGAGGGTGAGAAACAGGAAAAGGCAGGCAGGTGGAAAGTGACAAAGGTTCCTTGTTTTTCTAGGGGTTTGGGATTAATAGGCAGTTCAATAATCATTTTTAAGCACCTACTATGTGCTAGGGCATGACATTAGCCGTTTGGGATACAAAGACGAACATGAGAACAGTTCTGAAAAGTCTGGGGCACAATTTGGTCTTGGGACAAAGATAACGTTATGAACAGACTTTTAGTCAGTGAAATGTGAACAGAGACACATCAAGCTTGACTCAAATAGTTTTGGCACTAATTGTATACATCTATGTAGTGACTATTTTGGAATGAACCCCCTATGAAAGACTATTTCTTTGAGTAGAAAGGATGCTTAGACCACTGAGGTGAAACAAAGTACTGGTGTGCCCTGGGCAGCATTTGAAAATTGCTTCCTCTTTTTGTGACTGTTCAGTTTAGTTTTTGAGCTTTCACTATAACACATGGGACATTAGTTATCAGAAAGTAAAAAATTATATGTTGTAGAGAGGAATTTTCTGCTTTAAAAATATATATTTATAAGAAACATTAGTAGCAAATGTAATAATAAAATAATACATTAATATAAAGGATTATTAATAAAATGTAATAATATGTATTAAAATAGGCAGATTTGGCATTGTGAATAGAGTCAACCTAAGAGTCAGGAAGACCCAAGTTCAACTTCTGCCTCTGATATGTAGGTTGTCTTTCCATAGGCATGTACCTTAACCTTTCCATGCTTGAAGAAAATTCTCTATGATTAGACGGAGGTTTCAGGGCAAATGCTATCTGGATTGGTGTAGGGATTTTTTTTCACTGAGAGTTCCCTACATGGATTAACTACAGATCCAGTTTATCCTCCAAATAGAATGCTCCTTATTGTACTCACTTGTACCTGGTCCTACCTGACTTCCTCCTAATTTTTGCTAGGATACCAACATCTTGGTTTTTGAGGCAGGCAGATTCTGGTCAATTCTGCCATTTGGGCATGGGAAATAGCACCTTTTTTTGCCAGAGTATAAGACTTTTTAATCACTTAACATAAACAATATTTTATTATGATTATATGGAATTTTGTGTGGACTTAGAAATGAGGCACTGTGGGTCAATGGGGATATGACTGGGGATGTAGACTCTAAAAGATCATCCTAGTGCAAACATCAACAACATGGAAATAGGTTCTGATCAGGACACATGTAAAACCCAGTGGAGTTGCCCGTAGGCTATGGGAATGGGTGGAGGGAAGGGAGGGAAAGATTATGATTCTTGTAACCAAGGGAAAATGTTCTAAATTATCTAATTAAAATTAAAAAAAGAAATGAGACACTAACATTCTATTAAATCTCTGAACTTTTCCAAGGATTAGGGCAGAGGTTCTTAACTTGCTGTCCACAAACTTGTTATTTAAAAAGAATTTTGATAATCATATTTAAATTATTTTCTGTTTTAATCTTTTGCATTTTATTTTATGCATTTAAAAACATTATTCTGAAAACCGATCTATGGGGTTCAAATTGACATACCAAAAAAATGGTTAAGAACCCTTCCTTCATTTCCAGGGGACAGTGAGATTTTAAGTGACTTCCCCATGGCCACACAGCTAGTATTTGTTCTTAGATAGGGATTAAATGTAGAGTTGGAGGTAGTGTTCTAGCTCTTTTAATATAATATTTTCTTTTCTAGATGAGTACAGTGAGGATTAGAGAGACTAGGGGACTTTTACAAGGTTACTAAAATGGTGGTAAACCTAACTGTTTGCCTTTTCTCATGCCATTTCCGATAAAGGGAATTTTTCTTTTCTAAGAATGTATTCCCAATCCTCCAAATTTTGTATGAAACTTAGGATCATAGACTTAGAGCTGGAAGTGACCTTAGAAGTCATCTAGTTCAACTCTTTCACTTGACAGCTGAAAAAAAAATGACACCCACACAGGGGAAGTGATTTGCAAAGGTCATACAGGTAGAAGCAGACGCCCGTCCTTTTTTTTTACCAAATCTAGAGCTCTTCCATTACACCCTATTGCCTCGTTAACATGACTAACAGTATTTAGAGAACCCAGGAAATATTACTGGAAGGAATGTGAGATATGATTTTCTTGCTTAGATTTTTCAAAACTGAAGATTGATTTTTGTATTCCAAAAGTTCAAGTTTCCCATTTTCTATCCCACATTACTTTTCCTAGTACTTCACTCAACAGCATCTCATGGATTAAAAAAGCTTCTTTTAACTTAAACATATGGCATAGAGTGTTCATAATGGAGCTATATTCTTCTGGGTCTAATGGGTCTGCCTTACTGCATCATAGAATCCAGTAGGTGGACAGAAAAGAAGTCCCTTTTGTACGACTTGAGTTTGATAAGGAGAACAAGAATTCTTGGTTGATAGTAAGCTAGAAAGCTGATGTCTAAAGGATTAAATATAAAGTAGGGGTACTTTGGTTTTTATCTAAGAGGCCTTAGATACTAAAATACCCAAACACTGGACAAGGTGGATCCACAACACAAAAGAGAACAATCTTATAACAAGGCTCTAGATATGAGTTCTATTTAAACTATTTCTATACTCCTTTAAGTAGAGTAGAATTAAGTAGCATGATGACATTGGACACATAGTAGGTCTTTATTGGTTAATTTTGGGTTAATTGATTTCAATGATATCTTTACTCACTATTCCATTCCCACAATTGTAATTGTTGGGCAGCTTTTCCTTACCTCAAGCCTAAGTGTGTTTCTTTGCTCCTATTTTTGTCCTCCTAAACAGCCAGAACAAAGAGCAGTGGTTTATTTTGGGTTCTCCCTTGCCTAAGTTGAGAAGCTTCTAAGTAATCCTTTGTGACTAAGTTCTTTCCCAATCCCCTAGACACTAAAGCTAGTGTTTTCCCTCTGTTGAATTCCATATTGAACCAATGGAATGGAAGCCTATCCATTTTCATTGTTTCCTCTATTAGACTGTGGACTTCTTGAGGCTAAGGACTGTCTTTTTTTTCTTTATATTCCCAGTGCTTAGGACAGTTCCTGGGACATTGTAGACCCTTTAAAAATACATGTTAACTTATTTATTTAGATGGTGGGATAGAGCTTTTTTTAAAAAAGGGGGGGGGAACTAGGGGAGTGGGAAGGAGGATGATATAAAATATTTATAAAATGGCTAAAATCTTTGGATTTACCTAAAACTCAATTTTAGCTAATAGATGATTCTGAGAAAAAAAAAACCCACTATCCTAATAGCTGCTATTTAATTCAAGGAAAATATCACAATTTATTAGAGGTTCACATCAGAGTAGTAGCATTTGTGCCAGAGAAAATGTGCTATATAGCATTTGATGCTGTTTACTGAGGAATACTACACATTAGAGGGCTGTATCAAAATGTCTAGAATGCCAACCTCGAAGTCAAGAAGATCTGTTTTCAAGTTCTGTCTCTGACACAGAAATCATTTGAACAAAGAGCAAATTACTTAATCTCAGTATCCCTGGAAACTCTCAAACTTCAAGTCAAAGATCATTTACTGATCTGCATGAATAGGAGTTTCCACACTAGGAAGTATTCATAATATGTATGAAATCACAAGTTCTAATCCTCTTCCCTTATTCTACCCCATTAAAAATGTGGCAGATGGGTATTGGGAATACTGCATAATAAAAAGAACCTTAGCACCAACCACATTTTAAGTCCATTTATTTGAATTACATTAGTGATTTTACTGCATCAAATAGGCTAGCTCTGTCAGATTCTTGTGAAATACTATTAATATTTCTCAAGTTATTGTGCTTTGAATCATCCCCATATTCATTTTTCTTTTTGCATATTGAATACATTTAAAGTGATTAAAATGGAAACCTGATTTGGTAACTTCATCCAAATTCCATAAATGCCACTTCCTCCCAAATGAATGCTTGCAATCAATTTAATTTTTCAAATAAAATGATTAAATTGCTGTTATTGTTGAATCATTTTATTACTAAAAACCTTTTAAAATGTTAATTATTTGGCCCCTCATAACACTTTCATCTCTACTGACTTTGCTCTTCCACAGAAAGTGTCTGCTTGTTCCTCACTCCTGACCAAATAGAAACCCAGCCTTTACTTTTTTTTAACACCTGTCAGTGTTCTCCTTAGCTCTAATATTTATATGAATTTAACTTTAATTTTTCTCCCTTTCATCTTCTGAATTAGTCAGTATAATACAGAGATCACTCCTTCTCCCCGGCTTTTCTGTTTATTTGCCTTCACAATAGATTCATTAACTAGATTTTGGTGCTGGAGCAATGCGGCTGCATCCATTTCAAAGGAAGATTTAATGGCATTTCATATTTTTCTACATTAAGGAAGATTAAAGTATATTACAATACCCTTTACTGCTCTATTTTCTTCATTTTAGAAGTGGTAAGTTTTTAAATTTTCCCCCCTCTTTCTTTCATCTGCAGTGTTCAATAAATTGTCCAGGCCTTTCAGATGATAGTTCCAGCAAATTGAGTTCTATATTACAACTCTGAACCATTGTTTAGTCCATCATCAGTCAGATAAAGCACCCCTATTCACAGAGGACATCAAAAGAACAAATATATGTTCGAAGTGGGTAAAAAGATTACTGTGACTCAGATATTTCATTTTCTTAATTGTTAGTGATTATTTGGCTAGTTTAGGGGGTGATCAATTTGCTGACTCTGAACCTGTCCTTGTGTGATGTAATCAGGGTAGGAGATATATGGATGAATATATATTCATGACCACAAATTACACCATTCACAGGAGGACAGGTCCATCATCTTTTAATAGCCTAAGGTGCAGGAATACTAACATTTTAATAGCAGACTGTGGATGTGAAATGCAAGCTTCAAACTTGTCCCTTTTTCTTTTGCTGCATTGCAAAATGGTCTAGATTTCAAACTGTTCTCTCAGAGAGAGGGAGCTGGAGGATGGAGGAGTAGCTGTAATGATTTTTGCATGGCAGAGTAGGTGGAGCACAGACTCTCCCTCTTGGCAGAAGACTCCTTCCTAGGCAATGAGTGACAGAAGGCAAAATTAGTTCTGGGGAGCCCAGAATCTAGTCCTCTAGGTCACATGGAATGTCAAATAAGCCAGTGTGTGGCTGCATCTAAACCAAGATTGGGGCTGTTGGTAAGATGTGAGAAGAAAGGGTAGAAGACAGATTTTACAACCAAACAGTCATGGGGTGTAGGTTTTAGGCAATAAGCAGGTAGCCTAGTTTTCTCAAAAGAAAAAAAGAAAATAATGGAAAACTGTAACATTCATTCGGAGGCCTCAAAGGCATAAAAAACCCAATTCCAACTGTTATAGGTCCCTGCAGGAGTCTACAAAAGAACTAAGCTTTTTAAGTAAGAAAACTAGATTTTGGCCCAGAGGGCCCTGTCATTGCTGCTTAATAGATGAAACTCTTTGGATATAAATATGCTGTTTACTTCTCAGCTTCAGCTTTCATAAAATATAACCTTTTTATGATTTACGACCCACAGAAAAACTGGAGGATGGATTTTTAGCTCTGAATTGGTTGGATGTCAACAAGAAAAATATAGATAACATATCGAAGTAGCAGGGTGTTAATGCCACACAAAATGATGAAATTATTTTTGTTTAGAAAAGTTAAGTTTGTTCTTCAAGTTGTTTGTGGAGGATGATTGGGAGAGGTGAGGCTGCCCCAAAGTGGGGGAGGCTCAGGCATTTTTAAGTAAGCATCTGAAAGCTTACAGCTTGTGCTCGTCAAGCTACTTGGGCTCTTGTTTTCAATCAGCAGTGTCTCATGAAAAGTTGGTTTTCACAGGCACTTTCTCAAAAATGTAAATGACCAGGCTTCTGCTGGGCTTTGCCTCTGTCAGAATGACTTTAGGTCTTTTAAGTGTCAGCTCTTCATCACGTCTCCCAACGCAAAATGTGGGCCCTGATCCTGTGGGCAAGAGATGACAGGATAAGTCATTTTAGGAAAACGATGGGAACAAAAAAGAAAGAGAAAAAACCAAAGTAACAAAAAGAAACCTAACAGGGTCTGCTTGGAAGATGATTGAATGCTAATTTTGCCATGGGTGGATTTGTATTGGTCCTTGCTGGTTTTTAGTAATATGTCCATTATTTATTCCAATTTTTTTTTAGTCTTGGATATCTTTTGTTCATGTTGTTGGTGAACCCATAGAAGATATAAAATAATGCTGATTTCTCAGGATTCTTGGGGAAATGGTATAACCCTAGACAAATTGCTCAGGAAGTCTGTACAATGACCTAGCTTGTCACAGAGGTAAGGTTATAAAAATTGAAAAGGTTTTCTGCTTTGTTTGTTGAAAGCTATCACTCAGCAAAGTAAAATAGACCTATGGAACCCTGAACATCCTATTTTTCTCTTTTCTCTCCATTTCTCATGGAGTTGAGAACTATAGACAGGTTGGCTAAAGCCTGGATTGTCATCCATTGTAATCCATCTGATTAGACTGGGAAGACATTTCTTGTGATCTGTTTGGTTCTAACTGTAAAAGGTACAAGGAGTAAGTGTAGTAGGTGTTGCCCATGTATGGGATATGGCTCAGAGGAGGGCATGAATAGATATCTCTACAACCTCCTCCATCTGCCTACTCCAAGGGAGATTTTGATTCCTACCAGGAGGGCAAGAAGGAGATTGGTGCCAGAGTTTAGCCACTTCATTCTCCTCAAAGAGAGGAGGTACTAGGCTAGAATTGTATCAATTTGCCCCATAAATATTGTCCATCTAGGGGAAATAATTTTTAATTTGAAGTTGAGTTCCTGATCACTATTCCTTAATGGGGAAGGAGTACCACAAGCCATAAATACCAGACTTGACTCCCTTCCCAACAAATGCTAGTTACATACATAGCAAATAATAAACAAACCCAAACCAGTAGAAATAGAAGTCAGAGAAAATATATGAACTAGATAGTATATGCAGTAAATGAGCTCTCCCATTGGAAGAAAGATATTTTGTCTCAGCTGAGAGAGAAAATATCCCAGATCTTACCTGAGGGGAAATTCCTCATTCTCTAGTGTATTATGTTAGTGATAGCAATATGATTGAAGTTCTGGCCCCTCTACATGCCACTTTCTTCCTAGAATCTCTCTTCAGGAACCTGAATAGAGTCTAGAACCATGTATATTCCCTCTTGAAGTGGGAAGTCAGAAGAATATGATCTCTTTTATCCCAAGCTCTTGCCAGCTCTGCCTCTCATTTAGGCATGAAGCTTAACTATCCACAGAGGAAACATCAAGTGGATGATGAAAGCCTGTTGTCCAGGCTGTGATATGCAATTAAAGGAGCTGCCTATAGAGAACAACTATTAGTATGTAAATTTTAGTTGGGCACTCAAATGAACAATGAAATGAGCCCAGAACTGAATACGAGAGCAGAGTGTAAGATGGATTACAGTTTTTTAAAAACAAAAATGAACTTTTCCTTAAAGCAAAGGCCTGTCTTTTTAGCAACAAAACTTTCTGGTGATATTGTGTGATTATGTATATCCTATAGCCTTTGAAGAACCAAAGTGGGCGGTCCATTCATTGCACAATGGAGAAGCCTAGATTCAGTGTGAATAGCTCACAACACATTGCATATAAGAACTTTTTTTGGAAGAAGCATCTTGGAGAATGCCATTAAAGACAAGAGTGATTGAAAAAGAAGATGGTTATGGAGCAGGAGTAAGGCATATCCAATGAAGAGTCCTTGTACTCCATTGGCATTCTTGAAATACAAAGAGAAAGTGAGAAAAAGTCACAGAACATTGGATGACCCTGAAAACTGTACAGAATGAGCATGAATGATGGGTTGAAGTTGGACTTGTTGGAAGGAATACCCATAATGATCAGATCGTAATTCCATTGGATTTTTGGAGAGGAAAAGAGTACAAGGGAGATAGTAAAGTGCAAAGACTAGAGACAGGGTGATTTATTAGAGGTTATTCTAACATTTCAGGAAAGAACCAATGAAGGACTGAACCAAAGTGTATTAGTATGAATGTAGAGGAAGAGATGGATATAAAAGATGTTGTTAAATCAAGTTGACAGAACTTAGCAATGCACAGGATGAGAGAGATGAGAGAGAAGGAAGAATCAATAATGTGTCTAATAGTACTAGTCTGAGTGGTCAGGAGTATGATGATACAATAGACAAAATGAGAGAAATTAGAAAAGAAGGCAGGTTTTAGCAAGGTTGAAGATGATGAGCAATATTGGGCATACGTTTGAAGTGTCAATGGAGCATCCTGGTGGAGTTATACAACAGATACCTAGAAATAATGGAGCGATTTCTCAGAGGAGAGATAGGAACTTGCTTTGACAGACTTGGGAGTTCTCTGCATAGATATAATAATTTAAACCATGGGAGTGAGTAAGGTTGACAATTGAAAAAAAGAAGACAAAGAACAAACCTTGCATGACACATTTGGGAATGAGAAGAAGAAAATAAATCAATAGAGAAGACAAAGGAGAAGTCATACAGGTGGGAAGACCAGAGAAATGCAGTGCCATGGAATATATGGGAGGAGAACATTATTGAGGGACAGTTTTGAATGGAATGGAGAGGTCAAAGAAGGCAAGGATTGAGAAAAAAATCTGAAAGTTTAAAGAAGTAGATATAGTACATTATTCGTATGTTATTAAAGGATATACTACATGACCTATAAAGTTTCTTCTAGGTCTACATTTTTGATCCTATTATACTGATTCATTGGGACTTAGAGTTCTCTGAAAGCATACTGTAAACACCCCTTGGTCCTACTATTGTGACTTTTAGACTTTTGGGGGGGGGTTTCAGCAACCTCTTGGCCTCCACTTCTTATGGGATTTGCTTTGGCAATAGGTATGCCTACTGGACAGATGTATCAGGTAAGGTGAAGCAGGGGAAAGTTTTTATTTTCTTCTGGTATGCCAAGATACTTTTTCAAACAGCAATAGATATTTGAGCACCAAGAGCTTAGCCACACTGGAATTTAAAGGATCTTTTCATGGGCTTGCCTCAAGGCATCTTACAATAAAAATTCCCAGAGGTCAACAGAGTTTACACATAAGTTTAATGAAAAATAACACTTTTTATCCTATTCTCAAAGCTACCAAAGGCTCAGTTCTGATTTTTTTTTAAAGTCAGTGCTGATATAGGCTGCCTCTTTGCTTAAGGGGTTGCCTGTCTAGTTAGCTGCTACCCTCTTACCCATGCTTTCCCATATTTCAAACAACACTATGCTTGTTCCCCATTTGTTAAACTCTCAACATTTTTATTCAGGTAAAATGAACATTAAATAAGAAGTAGTTGGCTGTTTTGGAAGGAGACTAAGACTTGGAGTTGAAAGACATGTGTTCAAATTGTGGTTCAAATTTAATGGCTATGTGATCAAAAGCTAGTCATTTCATTTCTTAATTTCCTCATCTGGAAAATGGAAATAATAACACACTACCTATCTCATGGAATTGTGAGAAGACAAGGGCCCACATTTTTCTTTCACTTCTGCCAGTTTCTAACCTGTGACCTTGGGCAAACTACGTAATCTTCCTGGGTTCTAATTTCTTCCTCTGTAGAATGAGGGGGCTGGGTTGGATGAATTCTAACTTGTCTATTAAATCTCTGTTATAATAAGATGGAAATAATACCTACTCCACAGAGTTGTTATGAGCAAAGTATGGCACAAACCTTAACTCCCTATGGAAATGTGAGTTATTGTGACAATACTCTGCAAAACACATAGCCCTAGGCTCCACTCTAATCATAACATATTGCTTTTGTTCTAGGATACCTGATTGATACTAAATGGTAGAAGGTATGACTTGAACTACTATCTAGTTGCTAGCATTGTGTACCTCTTTTTCTTCCTATCTAAACAGGAAGTAACCCTCCTTAGAATTTCATTTGATCCTATTTTTTTCCAAATAGGAAAGAGACAAGATGATTAATTATACATGTCTGTACTTAGCCACAAAGAAAATATAGTCAGTCCTCAATGACCAAGATAGTTCATGGCACCCAAAAGTAAGTGGATTGATAAGTGATCTCATCCAAGTGAACCTTCTATTAGTTGATAAGATTTTAAACCGTAAAAAGATAGAAGAGTCCTGACTCAAATGATAGAGATGAGTGTTATATCAGTTTTGAGAGATTCTACAGTTTTGGATTAAATAACACTCTGACCAAAGGCTTCAGTCAAATGTGACCAGAAGTTTAAAATTCATAGCTCTGCTTCTAGGAACTCTGGGTCAGCAAATTATCCTACTGAACCCTCTGCTCCATATTTCTCTTCTCATGTTTCAAATTTGCTGCACACTGGTTCTTCTTCCTCTAAGCAGGAAGTCCATATGATGATGACAAAATGACTCTGAGTTTCCTATGTACCCAATTCCAGTTTGATATAGTGTCTATTCATAGTAAGACTTATAATCTATATTGCTTGCTATTAGAGGGACACACGCTATTAGAGAGGTATGTTTGGTAAAATACAGCTGTGTAACTCTATGGAAATTAATTCAATATTTTGTCTTCCTTCTAAAAAGGTGAGTTGAAAAGTCCAATGTCACACAGTGAATGATTAGAGAGCTAGGCATCTGTTTTATTACTAGTGCCACAATTATTGGCATCAATGAATATTATAAGAATATGCCGTTTATACATGGTACCATATTCTGGGCTTTGTATTTAAGAAAGAGGCTGATCACAGAGAGGTTCTATTGGTGTTGATTGGGCAAGATTCTGATTTTATATTGACATAGGCTCAGCTGTTTTATACCTTCATTGTGCCAACATATTTGTTTGAAACCCTTTCTCCCTGTTGAGATCTCTCTGTCCTTAAAGTTTTACCTCTGATGAAATCTCCATTAAATCCTTCCTCATCTCCCTCCATTGGATATGACCTTTAAGCTGCAAGTCACATTCTATTTTGCTTTGTAACTATTGGATGATTATTGCATATTTGTTGTTGTTTCAGTTGTGTCTAATTCTTTGTGATCCCATTTAGTGTTTTCTTGGCAAAGATGATGATTTGCAATTTCCTTCTCTAGCTTATTTTACAGATGAGGAAATTAAGGCAAAAAAGTCAAGTATTTGCCCAGTGTAACACAGTTAATAAGTATCTGAAGCCAGATTTGAATTCAGGATGATGAGTCTTTCTTTTTTTAAATTTTTAAAAATTTTTTTAATTTTTTAAATTTTCATTTGGTCATTTCCAAACACTATTCATTGGAAACAAAGATCATTTTCTTTTCTTCCCTCCCCCCTCCCACCACCTCTCCCATAGCCCACCCATGATTCCATTGGGTATCACATGTGTTCTTGACTCGAACCCATTTCCATGTTGTTGGCATTTGCATTAGAGTGTTCATTTAGAGTCTCTCCTCAGTCATATCCCCTCCACCCCTGTAGTCAAGCAGTTGCTTTTCATCGGTGTTTTTACTCCCACGGTTTATCCTCTGCTTGTGGATAGTGTTTTTCTCCTAGATCCCTGCAGATTGTTCAGGGACATTGCATTGCCACTAATGGAGAAGTCCATTACATTCGATTTTACCACAGTGTATCAGTCTCTGTGTACAATGTTCTCCTGGTTCTGCTCCTCTCACTCTGCATCATTTCCTGGAGGTTGTTCCAGTCTCCATGTAATTCCTCCACTTTATTATTCCTTTTAGCAAAATAGTATTCCATCACCAACATATACCACAATTTGTTCAGCCATTCTCCAATTGAAGGGCATCCCCTCATTTTGCAATTTTTGGCCACCACAAAGAGCGCAGCTATGAATATTCTTGTACAAGTCTTTTTCCTTATTATCTCTTTGGGGTACAAACCCAGCAGTGCTATGTCTGGATCAAAGGGCAGACAGTCTTTTATCGCCCTTTGGGCATAGTTCCAAATTGCCCTCCAGAATGGTTGGACCAATTCACAACTCCACCAGCAATGAATTAGTGTCCCCGCTTTGCCACATCCCCTCCAGCATTCATTACTTTCCTTAGCTGTTATGTTAGCCAATCTGCTAGGTGTGAGGTGATACCTCAGAGTTGTTTTGATTTGCATCTCTCTGATTATAAGAGATGTAGAGCACTTTTTCATGTGCTTATTAATAGTTTTGATTTCTTTGGCTGAGAACTGCCTGTTCATGTCCCTTGCCCATTTATCAATTGGAGAATGGCTTGATTTTTTGTACAATTGATTTAGCTCTTTGTAAATTTGAGTAATTAAACCTTTGTCAGAGGTTTTTATGAAGATTGTTTCCCAATTTGTTGCTACCCTTCTGATTTTGGTTACATTGGTTTTGTTTCTACAAAACCTTTTTAATTTGATGCAGTCAAAATTATTTATTTTACATTTTGTGACTCTTTCTAAGTCTTGCTTGGTTTTAAAATCTTTCCCTTCCCAAAGGTCTGACATGTATACTATTCTGTGCTCATCTAATTTACTTATAGTTTCCTTCTTTATGTTCAAGTCATTAGGGTTTTGGACTCTAATCCACTCTGCTATTCGCTTGCGTTTTATGGGTGAGTTCATTCCATTCACATTCAGAGTTATGATTACTAGCTGTGTATTTCCCAGCATTTTGATTTCTGCTCCTTTTCCTGCCTTTTCTTCTTTCACTATTTCCTTCTACACCAATGTTTGCTTTTGAACAGTCCCCCTTGTTTCCACCCTTATTTCACTTCCCTTTCTACCCCCCTCCCTATTCCCCCCCCCTTATTTTCCCTATAGTCTTTCTTTCTTTTTTTTTTAAACCCTTACCTTCTGTCTTGGAGTCAATACTGTGTACTGGCTCCAAGGCAGAAGAGTGGTAAGGGCTAGGCAATGGGGTCAAGTGACTTGCCCAGGGTCACACAGCTGGGGAGTGTCTGAGGCCAGATTTGAACCTAGGACCTCCAGTCTCTAGGCCTGACTCTCAATCCACTGAGCCACCCAGCTGCCCCCCCCCCCATAGTCTTTCAAAAATTAACCCCCCACTCCCTCCCTCTCTTGTACTGCTTCCCTCCCCACCAGACCGTTTGTTACCCTTCTACTCCCCTATAGGGTGCAAATCTATTCTCTGCCCCCAATGGATTGGATTGTTTTTCCCTCTTTGAGTCACTTTCAAATCACGTAAAAGTCGAGTATTTCCTGTCTCTGACCTCTTTACCCTTTCAGTGTATTGATGTTCTCCCCCCTCCCACCATGAGCTTCTTTATGACATATAAATTTACCCCCATTTGTTTCTTTTCCCATTTCTCTTAATATTAACCTATTTTTAAGCTCTAGTTATATATATATATGCATACTTATGTGTATATATTTTTGCATGCATATATCTATATACCTATTTATGTTTTGTCCTTTCATCCTATACAGTTTGTTGCTGTTCCCTCTAAGTATACTTCTTTTTGCTGCCCAGGTAATAACAACAGTTTTTAAGAGTTACCAATGACCTCTTTTCTTATAGGGATACATATCATTTTAACTTATTGAGTCTTTAAAAAAAATTTTTTTTGTTTTTCTTTTTTCCCCTCTTTTTTAATTACCTTTTGATGATTCTCTTGAGTTATGTGCTTGGACATCAAATTTTCTGTTCAGGTCTGGTCTTTTCTTTACAAATGCTTGGAATTCTTCTATTTTGTTGAATGTCTATACTTTCCCCTGTAAGAATATAATCAGTTTTGCTGGGTAGTTGATTCTTGGTTGTAGACGTAGTTCCCTTGCTTTCCGGAATAACGTATCCCATGCCTTTCTTTTTTTCAGTGTGGATGCAGTCAGATCCTGAGTTATCCTCACTGTGGTTCCTTGGTATCTGAATGACTTCTTCTTGGCAGCTTGTAATATCTTTTCTTTGGTCTGATAGTTCTTGAATTTGGCTATAACATTCCTGGGTGTTGTCAGTTGGGGGTTAAGTACAGGAGGTGATCTGTGGATTCTATCAATCTCCACTTTTCCCTCTTGTTCAAGGATTTCAGGGCAGTTTTCTTTAATAATTTCCTATAATATAATGTCCAGGCTTTTTCTTTTGTCATGGTCTTCTGGTAGGCCAATAATTCTTAAATTGTCTCTCCTTGAACGATTTTCTAAATCCTCTGTTTTGTGAATGAGATGCTTCATATTTTCCTCAATTTTTTCATTCTTTTGATTTTGTTTTATAGAGTCTTGCTGCCTTGTGAGGTCGCTCGATTCTAATTGTTGTATTCTGGTTCTTAAAGACTGGATTTCATCCTTAGGTTTTTGGTCATCCTTTTCCTTTTGGTCGGATTTTCTTTGGAGGTCATCTTTCATCTTCTTCACCTCATCTTTTATCTGCTTTGCCTCATCTTTCATCTCCTTTGCCTCATTTTCCAACTGGTTGATTTTGGCTTTCAAGACACTATTTTCTGTTTCTACATGACATCTTAGTTTTTAAGTTCTTTTCCCAATTGTCTTCAGCCTCTCTTAATTGTGTTTTGAATTGCATTTTGAGTTCTTCCAAAGCCTGTATCCAATTCGCTGGGATTTCTGATTTTTCCTTTGCTGGGTCCTCCCCCTGTTTCATTCGCTCTTTGCTCATTACCTGTGCAGAAGCTGTCTATTGTAATTTCTTTCTTCTTTTTCTGTTGTTTGCTCGAGTTTACCCCTTCTTTGCTCCCCGTATTTGGCTGTGCTCTTGCTCCTCTCATTTTGTTTTGGTTTTGGAGCTGTCAGTCTCCCCTTTTGGAGCTTTGTCAGATCTCTTGGTACAATCTCTAGGGGAGGAATGTTAGCTTCCCTGTCCTCTGGGGGCTTTTGATTGGATTGAGTTCAACTGGGTCGGGCTGTATGTGGTATGAAGCTCTGAGGCTCTGAAGACTCCTGGAAGGCTGGGCTGCCCAGGCTCTCTCCACTTCTCTCCAGCTGCTTCTCTGCTGTTTGCAAGTGCCTTTGCCTGCCTCCCTGAACTCTGAGGAGTTCTGATTGAATTGGGTTCAGCTGGATTGATCTGGTTGTGCCCTGAGGCAAAGGTGAGGCTGGAGCCTGATGGAGGGACCCAGCCAAGGCCCATCTCTTCCTGGCTTCCTCCCTGCTGTCCAAGCTGGATGCTCCCAGCCTGGCGCCCCTCTGCTCACAAGGTAGACCCTCCAAACCAGCACCTTTGCCCACTCAGAGGTTCCCACTGCTGCTGGGGGCTCAGCCCTCTGGGTTGTGGGGAAGGGGTCCTGGGACCTACCCTCTGCCTTCCCCTTAGCCCTGGGTATTCTAGGATTCCGGCTTTTGGGGGGCGTACCTTTTGATTTGAGTCCAGAAGGAGGGTTCCCCGCTTCTGTCCTGTTGTTCAGCTTGGATTTCTGTGCCCTAGGAGCATTCAGTCTGTATCGGTAAGGAAGGGTCTTCCACAAGGTCTGAACTTTTGCTGCTTGCTAAGCCACCATCTTGACTCCACCGCCCATGTTGGGTCTTTCTACCTCCCAGCTGGACACATCCATTACACCACCTAGCTGCCCTTACTTGATTATTTATTCTTGGGTTATGTGCTTAATGCTAGGTTGTAAACTCCATGAAGGAAAGACTATATTTTAATTATAACTTTATCATCTCTAGAACCTTGCATAGTGACTCTGTATGTAGAAGGCATTTACCAAATGGCTATTAAGTGAATGAATGTTTGAATGAATGAATGCAAAATGAAAATTCAGTCATTCGACCTGTTTTTATTAAAACCAAAAAGGAAATAAGTGATTTAACTCATTCTTTTCATTGAAATAACTTTTCTTTAATTACACAGAAAGATTCAGTAGGAAGTTTAGTTGTAGTAACATTGACAGATTTGGAGAAATATGTTTTCATCAATATTAGAATGTATAATGTTCTCAGTTGGCCGCCATTTTAAATTTTACTCCTAATGTATGGTTTTGAGCAATCCAAATCAGGAAGGAAGTGTGACAATTCCAGACTGAGTCAGGTGAGCATTATTTTATTTAATAAAGGAGGGAAAGCAAAGCTGAATAGAATATGGCAATAAGTATGGAAATAAATCATGTGAGTTTGTTTGAAACAAATTGTTTCACTCCTCACAAAGAATAGAATTCAACAGATGTATTCCTTTTGTGATATGCTAGCAGGGTAAGCTCGGACACTTCATCTCTCTATATAATCATCATCACCACCACCTTTCTCTTCCTCTCTTGTTTAATTTCTAGAGTTGTCTTTTAAAAGCAGGAGTTGTGCAACTGGCAAAGTTGCTTAGAAACATAAACATCCTAACTGAATACAAGAAAGAGAGTCACTACAATGAAGGACTACTGAGGGAGGAAGCAGTCAATCAAGGAAACATTTATTAAGGACTTTCTATGTGCCAGTTTAGATGCCAGAGATACAGAGACAGAAATTAAGCAGTCCTTGATCTCAAGCTCATTATGTTGCTTGCATTAGTTTGTAGGGAAACAATAATATACATATATAATAAATGCATGATAAATTTTTTTAGTGTAGCTATAATGACAGTGAGCTGAGATCAGGAAAATCTCCATGTAGAAGGTGGTAACCAAGATGAGTTTGAAGGAAGCTAAGAAGTCTAAGAGGTGGAATTGAAGAAGGCATGGACTACCGAGTACAAAGGCATGGAGATGGGAGATGAAATTGTGTTGTGTATAAGGACCTATAAAAGGGCTTTTTAACTAAATCATGAAATGTATAAAGATGAGGAATATATAATGTTGCTGGAAAAGTGCTGAGCTGAGTGAAAAGAGCTAAATCTCTAAAAAAAGGCTTTAAATGCCAAACAGTTTATATTTTATCCTAGAAGATAGGGAACCACTTGAGTTTACTGAGCAGGTGAGTGAAATGGTCAGAACTATGCTTTAGGAAAATCAATTTTGTGAGTATGTGGAAGATGGATTGAAAAAGGGAAATATTGAATTAGGGAGATCATTTAGGAGGCTCCTCTTAGGCAAGAGGTAAAGGACTTTGAACTTGGGCAGTAAGTATGTGAATAAAAAAGACAAATAGGAGAAACAATTGTAGAGGAAGAATGAAAGAGGGGAAGTTCCTCCCACAAAAGGGAGTAATTGAAAGGGTTAAAAGTATCAGGGGCAGGGATATGTACACTAGGAGGGATAATTATTTATATGTGTATTTTGTTTGCTCATTTCATTGTGCTATTAGTGGATAGTATACATTCAATTGGATATCACAATCTGTACAATGACTATCTTACATCCACTTGATGTTTCCAGTGTGGATAGTCAGACCAAAATATTTTGAGTTGTTTTGGATTTTATTTAGGAGCATCTGTGACATTATGGGACTTGATATAATTAGAATAATAGCATTTGCAAATAGGACCATCAGGAGGTCCTTGTAGTCTATAGGCAATCCTCCTTTAGTTTGTACTTTACCTGGGCTGCTTCTATGTCAATTGACAACCACTTTGGTAAATATTTATCTTGCTGTTTTATGTTTCCCTTAATCAGTTCGGGGTATCATTTTTTAAAATGTGTTTCAAACCGTTTTAAACTTGAACTTTTTCTGCACAGTTGATTCTGGAGTTTTAATGCATTTAAAATTTGGAAAATAAAAAAAATTCCTTTATAAAATTTATTTATAAGTATATTCCTCTTTGTCTCTTTCCTAGTTCTTCCCACCATGCCATGGTTGTGGGCTTTAAAAAAAGCACTTCTGAAACATGGAATGAAGGTCATCATCACTATGATTGCTACATCTTACTGTTAGACAATGTTTCTAGTAACTGATTGTCCTTTTTGCTGTTTTCAAACTGCTTTCCCCTTCCCTCAGTACAAGTATTACCTATTCCAATAGCCAGCTAGCTTGGGGCAAAAAAGTATATGATTATCCTCTTAATTACACGTAGTTTTCCTTTCAAAGAAAGAAATTGAGTTAATTATGGTATATATTCCTTTATTGTTGTCATGAGATGAACCTGAATATTTCTTTTTTGTTTGCTTTTGTAACTTTCAGGACAGGACTTAACTAGGAAGAGTTTTGAGAAGTTTTGTATAATGACATGAAACGAGGCTTATTTTTTTCTCCCCACAGGCAAAGATTTCATTTTCCCACCCCCAAAACTCCTGATGATCAAGACTTCAGAATCAGTGATCTTGGGTAGTTAGAATTCTAAGACACTGAGGTAAGTAAAGCGTTCATCCAGTCTTGGGTGAAAACCTGGGCAGAGGCACAGATACATATCAATATAGAAATCTTTGGGGTGTGAAGGTAAAGATTAATAAGCAGCAAAATCTATAGATACATATACAATAATTTATCATCTTGAGGTTTTTTGCTTTGTCAATTTCAGCATACATGACCATTTTTCCTTGCTTATGCTTCTCTCTCTATGGTATTGATACTCCTTTTCTTTTGATTCTTTATTTAGATCTGCTTCTGATGTTCAAGACTTTTGTCTCCCCTAGGCTCTTGCAAACCCTTCACCTTGGAACATCCCACTGTCCTCTACTAGAACCTCCATTTTAAGGAAAATGCCCAGATCAATCCTATTCTTTATTCCTTTATTCCTCTCAGGGCTTCACTCCTGACTCTTCAGATGTCACCATTATGCAAAATTTTACTTTTTTCATCCACCCTAACAGTCTCCTGAACTTGTGCTAAAGGGAATCCATAATCAATAAGAGACTGATAGTGCCAGGAAATTTAGGACTTGCTGTATTCAAGTTCAGATGTTACAAGTCAACCTCATGCCATTTTGAGCACATGCTTTTTAGCTTCAGTGCAACAGAAACCATGATGGTTCAAGACCCTCTTAATCTCTGGATCTAGCAGATTTTATATCTTTCCAAAAACTATGTCTGAATGTCATTTTTCAGAAAAACTCCAACTTCCAAGAGCACCAATTCTCCCTTTCTGTGTTAGATCTATTTGTAATGAGATTCATATGATGTATTTATAACCTCCTATGGTTCTCTATTGTCTCTATCAGCTCTTTTGTTTAGCTTTTAAAGTCCTTCACAGCTTAGCCTCAAACTATCTTCCCTTAATTATTATTATTAATTATATATTATTCCCCTTTCTATATTATCTGATGTAGTCACACTAACCTACTTGCTGTTTCTGACACACAACTTTCCATCACCCATCTCCTTGCTTTTGTGTTATCCATCTGCCATTTGCAGAATGACCTCCCTCCATATTTTCTCCCTTACTTCCATTGAAACACAATTTAAAATCCATCTTCTATTTCAAGCCTTTCGTGATTCCCACAACTGCTTCTACCCTCTATCTCCAATTGTACTGTCTTTAATAACCTATCTATTTTGCATATATTTATCCTATATGCATTTGTCTCTCAGGATAGAATATAAATTTCTTGAGAACAGGAGATTATTTTTTTTTGAAACCTCAGGGTTTAGCACAATATTTGACCTAGCAGGTAGTTAATAAATATTAGTTCGCCAATTGATTTCCAATAGTGAACTGCTAGCCTATAGGAAGGAATTGTGCTTGTTATTTTCCCCAAAATCTGGGATGAACTGATCTCTAGCAAGAAGAGAAAAGATCATTTAGTCCTAGAATACAATAGACACTCCTCAAGGAATATCCTTAAAATGGTTGGGTTAGTAATCCAGACAGGAAAAAAAACCCCAAAAAACAAGAGGATAAAGAAAGCATATTGACCAGATTGTAGCAAAAGAAGGGTAGACCAATGACTTAAACAGTACATGTTTACTGGATAGCCACTGAACTGGGCCCCAAATGTAATAGGAATACAACAGACTGGACTGCATTTTCAATATTGGACTATAGTTTCAGTAATCTCAAAACTTCTCCCTTGCACAAAAACCCTTCTTTTTAACATCAACATTCTCCTAGTGATGCCTCGTGGCTAAAAGTCATGCTACATGGTGATTTCTGAAGAATCAAAACTAGGTGAACCAAAGGACAATGCAAAGATGCATAGTAGATTGCAAAATATTCCTAGTGATTACTTGGACAGAAAAAGTAGCGTTGAAGATATAATTAAGAACATGTATGGTCAAAAAAAGGAGGGATGTTAGTTGAATAGTGAGAGCAAGGGATGAACTACCTAAATCTTACATTGGTATTCCATGATATGTTAAGACCTATAAGAAGGCTTTTAGTACATTGTATTATTCTTCTGTATATGGTTTATATGTACAATAGATATAGATAAGAATTATATGATATGAGGGACACTAATGCATTGCTGAAGTTGTAAATTGATCTAACCATTTTGGAAGGCAATTTAGAATCATGTCCAAAGTGCTTTAAAAGAGTATATGTCCTTTGATCCAGCAATACCACTACTAGGTTTGTACTCCAAAGAGATAAAAAATGGGGATGGACCTGTCTGTACAAAAATATTTATAGCTGTGCTTTTTGTGGTGGCAAAAAAATCTGAAAATGGGGGGGGTGTACCTCTATTGGGGAATGACTGAACAAAATGTGTAGCTGATGGTGATAGAATACTACTGTGCTAAAAGGAATGATGGACTGCTTGATTTCTATAAGAACTGGAAAGACCTCCACGGACTGATGAGGAGTGAAATGAGCAGAACCAGGAGAGCATTATACACAGTAACTGAAACATTGTGGGATGATCAAATGTGATAGACTTTGCTCTGAATAGCAATGCAATGATCTAGGACAATCTGGAGGGACTTATGAGAAAGAACACTAACCACATCTAGAGAAAGAATGGTTGGGGAAGAAATATAGAAAAAACAAATGATTTATCAGTTGTTTATATGGGTTGGGGTTTTGATTTTAAAATATTACTCAATTACAAAAATAAATAATATGGAAATAAGTTCTGAGTGATAATATATAACCCAGTGGAACTGCTTATCAGCTCTGGGAGGGGGAAGGGAAAAGGGGAGGGAGAGAACATGAATCATGTAATCATAGAAAAATATTTTCAAAAAAATAAAATAAAAATTTTATTAAAAAAGAATGATAGCAGATGAAACTTACCAGATAAGTTGCAATATGTACAGAGGGGTGGTGTAGCTAGGGCGCTCAGTGGATAGAGAGCCAGGCCTTAAGAGGAGAGATCCTGGGTTCAAATTTGACCTCATGTATTTCTTGACTGTGTGACTAGGAAAGTCACTTAACCCTAATTGCCTGGATCTGACCACTCTTCTGCCTTAGAACCTTTCTAAGACAGAAAGTATGGGTTTAAAAAAATGTACTGGGGCAAAGTTATACCTCAATTGTAGAATTCATAGAAGTATCAAAGTATATTAAATATTAAATAATACTGAAGTATATTGAATTTTTTTACAACTTGATAAGATTGATAGTTTCCTCCGCAAAGAGGAAATTGAAACTTAGAGAAGGTGAAGTGACTTGTCTAAGATCGCATAATTGAGTATCAAAGTTGTAAACTTTGATCCTTCTTGATTCCATATCATACATTCTAATTCCAAGTCTAATGTCCTTTCAACTATATCATCTAGACCTTTTCTAAACTTGCCATTGCATACTTATTTCACTTACGCCCAAAGTGTAAAATGTCATAGATTTATTATTTCCCATGTTAGGTGGATATTTTCGTGGTTTAATTAAAGTTGATAATGAGTACTGGGTTGTAGAGAATAGAATATTTTTACATTTTAAAAAGTTTACTGTTCCCTTTGTATTTGGATTTTGGTTGTAAGCCTAGTTGGCTTAGAGGCACATTAATTTAATTTTATCTTTGATTCCAATCAGCACTGTATGCTATTAATTTGGGGTTGACTGCTGGCAGAAAGAACCTTTCACCAATATCTACTTTTTAGCTAAGTAATCATGTAGTAATTAGGCTGCATGTTGTACACAATCTTGAATTAAATAGTCTTCACTTAGTTTTTTGTCTATGGAGATAAAAAAGCTATTTTGTCAGTATTTTGAAAATAGGAAATCATCTTGATTATTTTCATCAAAAAATCAGCATTCATGAATAGTTACACTATCTTATGAACAGTTAATCAACAAGTCAGAGATTTGCTTCCTTGCCCTGTGTTAGAGATCCATTGCGAATGCATTGGGATACAAAGGACATATCAGATTTCCCTGGTCTCAAATAAGAAGCTCTTTGATTTCATCCTGTAGAATCACAGAATCTTAGACCTGAAAAAACATTAAAACATAGGGTATTAGAATGTAGAACAACAGAATGATAGAGCTAGAAGAGACCTTAAAGACTGTCTAATCCAAGAAAAACTGAGCCCACAGGGGTGAAATAATTTGCAGCAAAATAATAATAGAGATGGATCTATTAAAACTTAGGATTTCTTACAGCTGAATACTCTTCTGTATTATATCAGGCTGTATCTTTAGAGATTTGATTTTTCTTCTTCTTTTTTCTACATGTATTTTGCTTTTGGTTCCCTTCTTTCCCTTCTATTCTTAAAAAAAAAACACTCAATATTAAAGAAGTCCATATACATGCACTTGAATTAGAAGGAAGATGGTTTCCTTTAAACCCTAGACCCAGGCATTTGGGGCAAGGAGATATTCCATATAGAGCTTAGGGAATGAAAAAGGCAATAGTTGGAGAAAGGGGATAACCCAAAACATTGACCTGTATGGACCTCAAACCTTGTAAGTCCATAGCCATTGCCCTCAAGGTGTGATTTGAACAAGCCAGGAATGATTGTGTGATGAAATTAATATTTTTTTGGAGGAGGAATTCATTGTTTAAAAATGTTTATTGTAGGAGATAAAATTTTAAAAGGCTAAGGAGAAAAAACAGATTTGGATTTTTTTGAGGTACTTTCATACAAATTTTAAACAATCTTTAAGACTATATCCACAATGGCCCCACATCCTTTTGGGGGAATTTACACCCCTTTTGAAAGTAGTCCTTCTCTCCATAGGCAGTGACCCATTTTTCCCGTTCACCCACATTGCCCTTATAGAATAGATGATCAAGGAATCTGATTCATGGGATTGTGAAGTATGATATACATGTGGAGAAGGAGAATTTATTTCCAAATATAGCATTTACTAAGTGTAGGAATCTTGTGAAGGTCACAAGTACCAGTTTAGTTTTCCTCTCTAGAAAATGGTGGTGATGTAATATTCACTTCAACATTTACTGAGTGGCTGCTTTGCTAGGGCACTGTAATAGACTCTGAGTATAGAAATAAAACTGACATAATTCTTGCCTTCAGGGAGGTTACAGTTGGATAGGTGGGATATGCTATTTGTAGAAATAGCATATTTGATGGTGCAGGAGAATTAGGCAAAATGTTATATAGAACCTGAGGACCCAGAGTTTCATTTCAGTAATATAATCTCTAATTTTCTAGAACTAATGCTCTGTGATTATATGAAATACTGGATTAGAAAGTTACAATTCAATTTAATTCAATCAATATCTTTAATTTTGAAGTACTGAGTGCTGTTGTGCCATTGTTATTCCCCAGAAACATTTCTTAATTTTTTTCCAGAAGCTTCTGCCTTGATTATCAATCAATCAGCATTGTAGTAGTTTTGTCTTACTCTACAAAATATCTAGCTTCTGGTATTAACCCATGTCATATATTATTAACATATTGAGCTTTGACTTCAGCATGCCAGTTGGTCTCCTTACATACTCAGCCTAAGTTCTACCTTATGCTTATTGTATCATGCCCACAGAAGCCAAGATATTTGTATATATTTCACCTTTCTGCATTATTTCAATTTCATCTCAAGATTCAAACTCAGAATCTTCAATGTTTATTCTCTCTTGGCATATATTAGGTATTTTACACATTCAATCCAAATGACATTTTGATGTTATTGGAGAACATTTATACAAGATGAGTAGCTGTTTAATGTGCTTTTCAGGGAGCCATATAACTTGATTTCTTCTAGGCTTAAATAAACATTAACCTTATGTGCTATAAAATTTATTGCCAGCATAACAAATGATAAAACAAAGACATAAATACTTATACATTAGCTTTGAGAAAGATCCACGCAGTCACTCTAGTCATCAAAGCTTCCACTGATTTCTCAGTTATGGAATAGAATCATCATTCAGCAATCTCAGAAGAGCAGCAAAAATCTCTCAAGGATTCCCTTCATGAGAAATTTTCACAAGATTAAACTCCATCACTCAGAAGATAAATTCTCTTCATGGTTTCAGTCATTTTTTCCCTAGCCATTGCATTTAGAAAATTCCAAAATATAGTTCAACTTTTAGTCTCCTGGTAGACTTTTCAAATGTTACTCTAAAAGATTCCCATGTCTCTTCAGGATTTAGTAAACATTATCCATAGTCTCTGGGAGAGACTGTTGAAAAATGTGTTACATATATCTGTAGAACATGACTAATACATGATTTCAGGACTAAATCAAAGGCTTTGAGATAATTAATAAAGGGGGTATGAGAATTATGGTGCTTTAGGTGGCTTATTCAATCAATGAATTTACTGAATAAAAAATGAATTGTTCTTGGTATTCCTCGAGACTTTTTGTGTTTACTTTTTGTTCATTTTTTAGAGGCAACTAGGTGGGATAGTGGTTAGAGGTATGGACTTGGGGTAGGAAAAACCCGAGTCCACATCAACTTTTAGACATTTACTGGCTGTGTGACCCCAGAAAAGTCAACTTTTGTTTCCTTCAATTTCCTTAATTGTAAAATGGAGGTAGTAAACAGCATTGCTTGACAAGATTGTCATGAAGATATAATTTAATGATATAATATTTGTAAAGTGCTTAACACAATGCTGAGCACAAAGTAGGTGCTATATAAATGTTTATTCCCTCCCCCTTCAGCAAAATCATGTGTTTGCATGTATTTATAGATTTTTTGAATGACACAGTTTGTGAATATTTACATGTGACTGGTCAATATTCTGACCTAATGTGTGATTTGTTCTGTTAAAAAAAGATGGAGTCAGACTTGTACATTAGAGAAAATTAGCAAATTACTAATACTTTCCTAGTAATTCTTGCACTGTTGCAAAGAATTTTAGCTGATAATTGTAAATCCTATGTGGACTGACTGTTTACCAGTTTTGAGAAGAAATTAGAATTTTAAACACCTTCTTTGATAGAGTTGCAAGGGAAGGGTATCATGAAGTTCAAATGAGATCATGAATGTATAGTACTTTGTAAACCTCAATATGCTATATAAATGTCAGGTATTGTTATTATTGTGGGGTTGTGATTGTGATTGCTATTTTAGAGTGAGCATGGCTTCTGTCTTGTGATGACTTCATCCCCTGAGCCTTGTACTGTACTCCAGCAATGTTTTTTAGAGCAACACAGGGGTGTGCTGATAAATATTTAACAACTGAACTCCCTTCCTAAAAAAGTATGCAGGCACACTTTTAAGTTTAATCTTTATTATTCACATTTTCTTAAGTCTAGACAATTACCAAAACATTAAATTAAGCCCTTATTTGTAGTTATTACCATTCCTGTGGTGTAAAAGCTCGCACTGAAAATCTAACAATGGGTTTTCAAAGTGTTGGCCTGACTCTAGATCATTCCTGTCTATCAGCTGATTGTTCATTAAAATAGCCGTGTATAATTTTTGTGTTTTATATTTGATCCTATTTATACTTTCATTGAATTAGATTTCCTTCAATCATATGGCTAGACCACCAGGAATTTTCCATACCTTTTTACTTTGGGGATTCTCTTTCTACTCTGATTTATTTTTTTCTCTATCCTCTTTGATATGTGTGTGTACACACACAGATATATATATATATATATATATATATATATATATATATATATACATATATATGTGTATATATATACATGCATATCTACACATAGACATTTAACATAAAATAGATATAACACACCTATTTTCATTTATTTATTTATAATGTAGTGAGGCCCCACATGTTGTAAGGGTCACCTCTCACATATGGCATGGTGCGATCTTTGTGTGGCTCAAGGAGAGGAAGAATAGATATCTCTGGCCTCTTCTACACCCACTCTTCTCCACAGGAGATTTTATTCCCTGTCAAGAGGGGAAACAAGAGGATTATCACTTAGCACAGTGAAAGAGTACTAGATTAGAATTATGTATTTGCTCCCTTAAATATTATTAGTCTAGGTCAACATTGGCTAAGGTTTTCAAGTTTGCATGCCCAAACTGCAACTTCAAACTGCCTGTGAGCCCTCTGCATTACCCCCAGAGAGCTAAGGGAGAAAGTGCTAACTTTGGGCAGGTGGACAGAGGGGTGGGACATGCAAAAAATGTCCTCGGGTGCTAGGAAGGGGGGAATGGAGCAACTTCCCCAATGCTGGCTGGGCACGCATGCCAATATTTCACCAGTGCTGTTCTAAGAGAAATGACTTTTAGTTTCAAGCTAATTTCTGATCACTTTCAATATGAGAAGGAAGGATCATCTGTGGCAAGTCTAAAACCTATAACATATAACATGTTATTAACCTAAGTGAATCTTTTGTAGCACTGAAAGTAAAAGAAAAAATACATATTAAAAGTAGACATGACACTATTCAGAACAGCACCTGGAAGTATGCTACAGTGACAACATATCTGATTACAATCTAAATTTATAACACATACACATTTCAAAAGTATATACATAGTACATAGCTGAGAAGTTAAAGCATGAATAACTAAACAGCTAGTTTCAGTAATTGAAGTATTGATAAAGTACAGCTTAACTAGAAGTAGTAATGTGTGTGCTAACCAATTCCCAGGCATTACTAACGCCTGAACATAACACAATAAATAGTCAAATTAACATAACATAAAACATATAAACAAACACCCTCAAACACGTAGAATAAATATATGCAATTTTATGAAAGGTACTTTTCACATGGATAATCTCTAGTGTAAACATGTGTAACTATGTCTTCTAATAGTTCTTTTACTGAATAATCTTTCTGCCCCTTTGCTGTAGCTAAGTTGATATGGGATGATCATCAGCGTCATTACAGAATTATGTGCCTCTACCTGGGCAGGCAACTCTTCTGGGTTGGCTTATCAATCATATTCAAGCTCTGTAGGTTGAACATATACCCTAGGAGTCTCTATAGCAGTTTTGGGAAGGAAACTTTGCTTCAGGATCTTTTTTTCCTGTCCTATAATAATAATAATTATATATATGTATATGTATATGTATGTATGTATATGTATGTATGTATATATATATATATATATATATATATATATATATATATATATATATATATATATATATATATATAGTTTCTTTCATTGGGTACATCCCATTCAGTATCCCTATCTGGATCAGAAAATCTTTATACAGCTGGAGAACAGTTTCTTTTTCTCAGCTTTTTCCTATGTGAGTGTCTATCAGTTCGTTCTACTCAATCCCAGGATAAATTTACTATATATGATTGGTGGTTGTGGTTAACATATCTATCCTATCCCTACACTTAGCAGGGCATTCATCTCCACCAATGGAGAATCTTATAGTAAGTATATGCACATATATTCATATATATATCTAGGTATCTCTCTGTCTCTCTGTAAAATGTTGCCAGTGAATGCTTTAGTTTTCTTCTTGTCTTATTTTACTTCCTTTTATTGTGTTAACTTTTTGGTCTTCACTTGTGGATTAAGGGTAGCAACAATTTCTTATTTACTTTTATAGATTTTCTTCTGCATATTTCTTTTCTGGTGTTGTCTTTAACTGGGCTATATAGCATCCACTTTTCTACTGTGCACACTAGATTACATTATTTGCATAATCTTCTAATACTTTTCCAAGGGCATCAATAGTTTTCTCTAGGTGATTCTGCCATGATGGCATATGATAGTTGTCCTTAATAAGAGTTCTAGATAGCATCCCCTTTACTCTTGTGGTTCTTACTGTGGCAATGACCCCAGCATATACAATTGTTGGGAGATCCTAAAATGGTTTTCTTCCCTCTGTCAAATTCTATGAGGAAAAATCATTTGTTCATGATGGTTGTAGCAGATATAAGCTTTTTTGAAGAATGATTTTATGTTGGTATCATTGATCTATTAGTTGAATTTGTGCTATTGAATTACAAGTGTTTTTTTTTTATTCCATTGAGTATACCCCCCTCAAAATAATTCAAAACACTGGCATTAGTTTTGCCATTGTCACTTATTTTATTATTTGCTAGCACTTTTAGAATTTACATTAAATATAGTCTTTTAATGCCTTCAAATTTATTTTTGCTTTTCTTACTTTGGTTTTAAGTAAATCTTCAAATGTCCTTCCTTATTTCATCTAATCTAAGGTTAAGGATTATTTTTAAAAAATAATTGCCTGCAATGATTTGAAAGATTTTGGTTTGTAAGTAGGAATTGAGGATCTCATAACCCTCCAAAATTCCAAGTATCCCTCACTTGCAATTGGTAAGATGTATCTAATTGTGTTATGATATAGTTGTGGCGTATAATAATAAAGTATTCATTCATTGTTTTAGTGGTTAGCACTTCCAATACCAAAGTATTTCCAGGCAGGTGGAGTTTTGGTGAAGATTTTTGCCTGCATATCTTCCTTATTATTATATCAAAACATGGGGAAATACTATTCATTCTGCTTTCTCCATTGTTAAGCCAAGCATTATAGCAGTTCTGAGGAGGCTGACCTGCAATTTTATGGGGTCTAATTTACTTCTTAGATTTATGGTATCTGATATATCAAATGAGCCAGGATGTTTTCCAGGTCATTGATATCATCAGATCCCAAGTGACCAGCTTTCCAGCACTCCTTTAAGGCCTTCACAGATATTGTAGAAGTCTCAGGGCACAGAGAATTCCTGATCTTTATTATCCTGGGTAGTACTCCTTTAATTGTCCCTCTCTACCTCCCTGCCCATGACATGGATGATGGGTCAGGCTTTGAGGGGTTTATTTATTATTGTAATTATTATCATCATTATTATATTACCATCATTTTTTCTAGTTCATGAGAGTATATGATTTTTACCTCCAAGGTGGAAAATTGTATTGGCATGTTTTGTTAAATGTAAACTCTGGGAAACCTGTTTAACACATAGACATGATGAACTTCAATGCTATTAGATAATATAGTCAAAATAGACCAATTGGTTTTATGGAGATGTAAACTAGTCATGAACTTTAAGTTACAAGATTTAGATCAAAGGGATTTAAAGGGTCATAACTGTCAGTCATTTTCACAGATTCTGGATGTGATACAATTAGTCTAAACCATCAATTTAAAATATTATTTGAACTGATTTTTATTTATAAAAATCCTCCCTTGAAATAGTTGCATAAGGTAAAATGTTAGTGTTAAAATTACAATGGTTGATTTTATTTTGGGGCATATTGGACTTCAAAAGTTTATTTAATTCAGCATTTAGTAAATCCTTATGGGATTATAAAACTGTAGATTACAATTGGAAGATCATGAAGATCATATACTTCTTCCTGTTTTCTAGGGGAAGAAACTAACATGTTAAGTGACTTGTCCAAAGACATCCAGGGAGTGATTGATAAAGTCAAGATCTGAACCTAGGCTTTCTTATTCCAAATTCAGTAGCCTCCCTATTGTACCACATTGACTGTTTTATGTCTTTTTTTGTTTAACATGGTATACCATGTTAAGTGCTGGTTAAACAAAAAATGTATTAGGTCCTAACACATAGCAGATACCTAAAAATGCTTATTGACAGACTGACCAGATTTCTTCCAAGCCATCCAGACATATTGTAGAAAATTACTTCTTTAAAGTCCTGCTCATTTGGAGATTCTGCCAGTTTCCTTAGTAATCTATAGTTCTTTATACTGCTGGGAGGTTATTCCTTACATCTCACCTGAATCTCTCCTGCTACAACTTTAATTCATTTTTCAGTTTTATCCCTTATGTAGTTGGGGAATATATTATCATCACCCTTCTTATTACATACTTTGAAATGCTTGGAAGTAACTATTTAGGTTGTTTTCATTCCTTCAATTTATCCTACTATCTTTAATCTTTCTTTGTGAGTTTCACTATCTCATCCTTTAACCATTTGGATTATTCTTTTCTGGATCCTCTCTCTTCCCAATTCCTCAGGGACTCACATTAGATTTAGACCATGCTCCAATGTCTTAGCTCAAATAAAATAAAAACTGGAATGACTATTTACAACAGACTTAAAGGCTCTGAGAAGTTCTGTTCCTTCATTGTCTTAGTCATGAATAAAGTCACACCAGCAATTTTCTTCTGAATAGTTTTGTCAATCAAAGATGTAAAATCAAGATGTAATAGTCAGAGTAGATCCCCCCTGCTTCCCTAAATGCAGCTGGACATGAGCCAGCAGAAGGGAGTAGACAAATTCCCCAATGTTGTTATAACTGGAATTATAGACCAAGGGCTGATTCAATTTTTTTTAAAAAGAGATTTCTTTAGCTCTTGGCTGGCTTAAGGAGAACTGGACTGCATGTGGGTTGGGGAAATCCTTTTCATGATGACAATTTCACAATGTCCTGTTCTATAATTTCCACTAATTGCCACTTCAATGAAAGCCATATTGTATAGCTTTTACCCTGCTCTGTAGCCTGAAGCATGAACTGCCCCCAATTGCTATAGCACCCATCATAAGCAATATCACTGGGAGACCTTCCTTCCCCTGGGCCTGCTGAATTTATCTAGGCTATGGCAGAGGAAATCTGATTTTCACACTCGAGCAAGTTGGTGCCGGGCAATGAGAATTTAACCAGGGCCGATCCCTCAGTAGCACTAATGCTTTACAATCCACCTGCACTACCTATTTTTTAGGGCAATGATAATTTAGATTTAATGGAAGATGGCTTTAAGCATTTCTCCTTTTTCCCCAGTTGCCTGAATGTTTTGAAATGACCTAATAAGCTTTAAGGACTAGCTAACAATGTAATTTTGAGTACTCAGAGTCAGCCCTAGGCAAAATTGTGAAGTAGGTGAAATGTATTTTGGTGCTCCCCCCTTTTGGGGTGCTCCCTTTTCCTATATGTTACCCTCTGTGTTGATCAGTGCCTACGTGTTGTTCTCTAACTTCCCAGACTTCCCCCACTATGGATCTGCAGTGTCCCAGGCTCCTGACCTACCTTCCTTTCCTCTACCTCTCCCTACCGCTTTATCAATTCATCCTAACAATCATTTGTAGGTCATCAAAACTTATCTCCCCATGTCCCATTCCCTCCAGGAGGATGTTGAAGGGGTGATGAATAAATGATTAAAACATTTATTAAGTGCTTATAATGTGTCAGGCACAGTTCTGAGTGATGAGGATATAAATACAAATGGGAACCAGTCCTAGGCTTTAAGGAATGCACATTCAAACAGTGGGAGATGATATTTATAGGAGATCAGGAGTCAGAGAGGGGGGCAAACCTTAGCAAGAAATTGGGACTAGAGGGTGAACCCTGGAGTCTGGAATTTCTGAATTTAACTCTTGCCTCTGACATGGCTATACAATGAGTGTGGCACTTAATTTATTACTGTCCCAGTTAACTGTCTACACCTATAACAATTCTACCTTATAGCTTATCTGCATTGGTTAGTAAAGGGAGTGAACATTTCAGGAGTTCCCCACACTGATGCCTTCACAATTCTGGACTCTCCCCCTACCTCTCTTTCCCTCTGGCCCTGCCCAGATGAGTACCCTGATGAGGGTTATCGTGAAGCTCAAAAGAGATGAAACATAGAAAGTACTTTATAATTGTTAATACCCTATCTAAATGCAAGTTCTTTTAATAAAAGCTGTCCCCTCCTACTAATAGTGGATATATTTACCATAAATATATATTCCTGGTAAATGGGTCCTTTCCTTTTGCTGCCTAAAACACATTAAGCAGGCATTCGTTTGCTTGACTTGCCCATAAGGACAGCCTTGACAGTGCTCAATGAAAGACCTAAGTCTAGTTGGCATATAGTGGATTACAGATGAAAACTTTTCCATGGAGAGCCTAGTTCTTTCTGCCAGGCTGAGCTATTCCCCCTTAAGAACTGCAATGTACTCTGGCTTGCTGTAATCATGTCTACGATAATATTTTTTAAGCAAAATGATCTGAAACAAAGCGGGAGAATAATGATGTCACTGTGGGCTCTGTTGGTAAATACAATTACCCAATTGTAAGCTCTAATCAATACACTGCAGTTCAAGAGTTCAGTGCTAGCGTTGGCTGGGTGATGACTCAGCACAATGGCATTCCTGATGATGGATTTCAGGGTTTATTTGGACACGGGCATAAATAGTTGGAAACACAAATCGCAGAGTGCAGATTTCAAACTGAATTGTGCCTTAGAGCCCATGCCAATTAAATGATGGGCATCCCATAATATTTGTTTCTGTTTGTTACTAAACTGTCTGTAGCCATTTCTTCCCTCTCCTGTAGATTCCCAAACAAGTGGAATTTGAGTAATCATATGGAAGTCTGTGATAGATAAGAGTCTGGAGAGAGTAAAAGCATCACCTCTTTTCATGTTGACTGAATTTGCTTTGCACCCCTCTGTCCCTGCTTCCCTTCCCTTCCCCAGGGCAGTAACCTAGCCCTGTGTCCTAAGAGAGGACAAAGGTGATACTATTACAAATAAAATAGTCATTGGCTCAGGTTTTTGATCTAAAGAATAGCTGGTAAGGTATCTCTCACTTGTAATCTCTAAAGCATGACGGATGGATGGACAATCATGCAAATGACTCCAGGCTTAATGGTCTGGGACTTATTAACCTCACTCTTTTGGATATACCTCATGTCAAATTCAAAGAATTACTCCTTTTTTGAGGCTTGCCAAGTCTAACAACTACAACATTTTGTGTAAGTCTGATGCTTTATGCTGTTTAGTTGTGTTTTTGCTTCTTAGTGGATTCATTCATCACTCTGGGATTTCAGCACCACTTCCCTTATTCTTATCATCTATTTTTCATTTCCTGAGCCTCTCCTCCAGGACTCCTCCTCTCTGATTATTCCCTAACAAGTTTCCTGTTCCATCTTGCTTGCTCCTCTATTATCCATGGCATTTAATGGTTAAATATATGTGAAATTCACAAGAACATGCCTTTTGCCTTCCACAGTAGAAAAATAGTACTTTACGGTATGGATTATATAATCCGTTAGAATTGATCATACAATGGTTGATTTGATGCTGTTTATAATATGATCTTTGCTTCTGTCTCTTGAATTCTGACTGCAGAGCTTGGTCAAGATATTTGTATATTCATTGTAAGGTATAAAAATGGTACTTTCTGTGTACTTCTGGCCAGTGGAGTCTTTGAGCCTTTCCTGGGACATGTAGGATTAACCACAGAAGAAAAACCTATGGGGCTGGCTTCGGAGGCACATACACTAAAATTGGATTGATACAGGGAAGATTATCATGGCCCCTGGGCAAGGATGACATGCAAATTTGTGAGCCATTTCATTAAAAAAAAGATAAAAATCTATAGACCATGAAGCCTGGAATTTTATGGCATGAAAAATGATACATTGGAAAAATATTATTTTAAAATATCTTCAATTTTATTCTCCTGTAGGTTCTGCCTCTATACTGGTACCAGTGTTATTTCTTGAAATATCTTACAGTCATAATAAGCACACAGCTCTCTCCAACAATAGCCAAAGACATGTTATTAAGCTTGTATCAGTCACTGTTCCTTTTCTTTATTTGTAGGGAAAAGAGGAAGACCCCACATTTCCATTTTGGTTGGAAAGTTGCTTTTGTAGAATTATAGATATAGAGCAAGGAAAGACCTCTGAGTCCATTTAGTCTAATTCCCTGTTTATGTGGATGAGGAAACTAGGGATCAGTGAGACTAAATGATTTGTCCATAATCACAGAACTCCTAAGTGTCAGAGGTGAGATTTGAATCTAGAACTTCTGGATTCCAAATTCAGTATGAAAACTTAAGAAACATTTCTTGTTCAATTTTATTAAAATATTTATTTCATAGACACAGCAAGAATAAAAGTGCAAACATTAACCGTCAATTCCTGGGTGTCACACTCTCTCCTCTACCCCTTTGATTTCAGGGTCAAAGTGGCTTTATTTAACATACTTTCTATATATGTCATTGGCTTCATCAAGTTCATGTCCAAATATAGCATATCTCCTAGATGACTCCAGGGTTCATCAGCTAGAGCTGGACTAAATCACTAAAGTTCTTCCTCCTTGGCAACTTTTTTTTTAAACCTTACCTTCTGTCTTAGAATCAATATTAAGTATCAATTCTAAGGCAGAAAAGCAGTAAGGGCTGGCAATTGGGGTTAAGTGACTTGCCCAGGGTCACACAGCTAGGAAGAACCCAGGTCCTCCCAGCTCCAGGTCTGATGCTCTACCCACTATGCTACCTAGCTGCTTCTCCTTAGCAACTTTTAGAGAATTCAGGTGTTGCAGTACATAGAATGCTGAGCCTGGAGTCAGGAAAATGAGTTCAAATATGGTCTCAAACATTGACTAGTTGTGTGACCCTGAGCAAGTCATTTAACTTCTGTTTGTCTCTGTTTCTTCATTTATAAAATGGAGATAATAATAGCAATGACTTCCCATGGTTGTTGTGAGGATTAAATGAGATAATATTTGAAAGGAGATTGTGCCTAGCACATAGTAGGTACTACAATGGGATTAGCACAGTGCCTAGCACATAGTAGGTAATACATAAATGTCACTCCTTCCTTTCCTCCCTCTTTCCTCAGAGCATTGATGTGGGACTGGCTAGCTTAAAAAAACCAACATGGATTCTGTTCTTGGACGTTTTGGTAACCCAATCTCTTGGCCTTTCATTGTTTACAAGATCAAAGCTATTTCAGTATCTTTTACCTTAAACAGGAAAGATAAATACGGACAGAAAACTGAGCGCCATATTTATGGACCACATGTGGACCTTTCATAGAAAGGGTTCAAGGACTTCTCCCTTTACAGCATTCTTTTCTCCCACCATACTATTGCCAGGCTGATGCCAGAAGCATAGGCTATGCAAAGGGCTAGCTCTGGCTGACTAAGTCCTTTTGAATTCACTCCAGTTCTGTAGCAAGCTAGAAAGGCTTCTTTTCATCCCTTGGTTGCCAGACTGGAACCAGTTACAAAATGCCTACACATGCTTCAGATCTCTTCCTGGCCCTTCCAATTACAAGTTCTCATTCCTTTCCACAAACAGGTTCTTTAGTCTCATACACATGGTAGGGGAGGGGGGCAGGAATTGAAACCAGTCAAGCTAATGCTCACTTACCAGCTCCCTGCTATGCTCTTGACACAAAAGTCAATGAATCCTTCTAGAAGGTCATAGGATAATCAATTTAGATCTGTAGGGGATCATTTCAAGTCCCTTATTTTACAGATAAAGAAACTGAGACCCAGTGAAGGAAAATGGTTTTCCCAGGATCACACAGTTAGTGAGTACCAAAGACAGATTTGAACCTAGATTTTCTTTCTTTTTTTAGATGCATTTAGAATATTTTCCATGGTTCCATGATTCATGATTTTTCCCTCTCTTCTTCCCTCCCCCTTCCTGGAGCTGTTTATGATTACACTCTTTCTATTTAAGTCATTTACCCATTTTGAATTTATCCTGGTACAGGGTGTGACATGTTGATCTATACCTAATCACTCCCATACTGTTTTCCAATTTTCCCAGCAGTTTTTGTCAAATAGTGAGTTCTTGTCCTAAAAGCTGGGATCTTTGGGTTTATCGAATACTAGGATGCTGAAGTCACTTACCCCAAGTCTGTTACACTGATCCTCCTTTCTGTCTCTTAGCCATTACCAAATTGTTTTGATGACCACTGCTTTATTGTATAGTTTGAGATCTGGGACTGCAAGGCCACCTTTTTTTGCAATTTTTAAATTATTTCCCTTAATATTCTTGATCTTTTATTCTTCTAGATGAACTTTGTTATAATTTTTTCTAATTCTATAAAAAAGGTTTTTTGGTAGCTTGATAGGTATGGCACTAAATAAGTAGAATAATTTGGGTAGGGGTGTCATTTTTATTATGTTAACTCATCCTACCCATAAGCAATTAATGTTTTTCCATTCATTTAGATCTAGTTTTAATTGTGCGAAGTGTTTTGTAGTTGTATTCATATAATTCTTGTGTTTGTCTTGGTAGAAAAATTCCTAAATATTTTATATTGTCTAGAGATATTTGAACCTCAATTTTCTAGACCCCAAATCTAGTGCCTTATCCCTAACACTGAATTACCACTTTCCACAGAAGGGAGAATTAGGAGGGCCATGATTCTAATTCTTGTTCTCTCATTAATCAAGTACATGCCTCTCAGAAGGCACTTAATTCAATTCCATAAGCATTTATCAGATGGCCACTATCTAAAAGGTATTGCACTAAAGACAAACAAAGAGCTATCTTTTGCTGGAAGAGGTGGTGTCTACAGCATGTACACAGGTTAATGAGTTTTAATGCAAAGAATGTAGAATTCCGTATCAAGTCTGGGCTCTGCCATTTGTGGTGTGACCTTGAGGAAATCACTTGACATCTCTGGACCAGAATTTCTATTCTATGAAATACAGAGTTGGAATAGATGTCTTCTAAGGGCCTTTCCAGATCTCAACTTGTGATTCTAAGCAAAAGAAAAGCAATTTCAGGAGGGTGAGAACTGCTGGAGGCTGGGGAAGATCAGGGAAGGCTTTAGGAAAGAAGTGGCACCTGAGCTGAGATAAAGGATTAGTAGAAAGAGTATAAAGGAGAAGGTGCATTCCAGGTATGGGGACCAACTTGTACGACTGAGCAGATATTCAGGGAACAGCTGGTCATCTGATTTGACTGGAATGTAGAGTGCAAGAAGAAGAGTAATGGGAAATAAATCTGGAAAGGTAAGTCTGAATCACATTCTATAAGGCCTTTAAATGCCCTACTGATCTTGTATTGGATCCCAGAGGCTCTTTCAGAACCCCATTTGCCTCATATGTAAAGTAAAGGGTTTGAATTTGAATGATTTTGAATTTTGTCTTTAAGGTACCTTTTAGCTATAAAATGTCAGAGATGCATGAAATATTGTACTGCCTTCTATTGGTAATTATCTTTTCATGTGCATATGTCTTATCTCTACAACTAGTTTGAAAATTCCTTGAAGGCAAGAACCTATCATATGTATATCTATGTAGATCTATAGCTATCTTTTATATTTCTCTTTCAGCACCTGGCATGGGTCCTGGTACATAGCAAGCAGATGCTTAACAAATATTTACTAATTGTCACTTAAATAAACAGCAAAATTACTAGCATTCAAAGAACCTTACAGCTATTATTTTGACAGCTCCTTGCCCTTGCCCTTAGCCTCACAGATTCAAATAGGCTCTTTTAAGACATTATCTCGAACTCTAGTCTCAAAAAATGGAAAGGAGAAAATATTTCTTTTCCATGACTGGAGGGGAAAGAATTGAGATGACATTTCTAGGATCTTATTTCTGAGTTGGGTTGTTAGTCAGGATGCCAGATGCTGGCAGTAGGAGCTCTGTGAGGTTGAAGAGAGCAGGAGAAATGATACTTTAGTGGAAGCAAGGAATGATCTTGGATTTTATTGGTCCCATGTAAAGGCTTGGGTTTTGTAGCCAGTGTTCCTATCATTTTCCTTCTGCTTCCAATCTGAGGAGGAATTATCATGTGCTCAATAGCCTTTATGCCCTGCTCACTTAGCTGTCTTTTTAATTTAATGTGTAGCTGTTTCATATTATAAAGGTTTGTGAGCCTGTATCCTTCAGGTTCCTGTGCTTTATGAAGCTAAGTATCTAAGCTCTTCACTGTGTGTCCGAAGCTAGAGGGATACTAATCCAAATGCCAAAAAAAATCTAAGTAAATGAATGAATTATGCTGTAATAAAAATGGTAGGAAATTATGTCTGAATTAGCAGAGCAGAAGAAGTTAAAAAAAGAAATAAACTTCTAATGGTTGGCATTGTTTGGGCACCAACCTTTTCAGAGCCTCTATTAGGATACAGGCAGTGAGAGGAGGGTCCTTTATTCCAACACGCTGCCAGTCAGCTGTGAGACTTTCCCAATGTTTGGTCGGTGGATGGAAAATGCATTCTATTAGCGGGTGTGCTTTTTACTTTACAGATGAGGCATTAAAATTGATACCACTTTCCCCTTAATAAGAACAGAAAATGGCACAAAATCTGAATCTATTATCATGAGGAAGATAGTAACAAGGATTGGAAATGAAACAAACGTAATTTGTCCTCATTACAGCATTCGTATTTTGATCTTGTGGACTTCTTAGGGTCCTTTCCTCTCCCCCCCCTTCCCTTCCCCCCTTCCCAGTGACTGCTCTCGCTGGATAATACAGTGATAAATTTTTTTTCTCTTTTGAAAGAGAGTCATTGAGACGACATCTTGTGTTGTCTGTGTGTATCTGTGGTGGCCCCCAAGTCCCTAAGTAGGTTGAGTTGAACAACTACCCAGTAGGTGAGAAAATGTACCGCTACTTACATAATGTGATTTTACATTAAATGACTACAGAAGAATTCTATATAGAGGCAAGAATAGGACGTATTTCTACCTGCTGACAGCTCTCTTTACAAAGTAGCGGTATTGGGCTTACATAGATTTTGAGTTACTCAGTATGTTGGTTTTAAGCAAAAAAGAAAGAGAACAAAAAAATCCAAATCTTCCTTCTCACCCCCCTCCCTAATCTTTACTGCAACCTTAATATACCTTTTCAGCCAACCAGAAGCCTCGGATGGATGATATACTAAACAGGCAGGTGATGACATGCTTTTTGGGTACAATATATACAGTAGGCCATTAGTCTGCAAGCAACAGTTGTCAGTTTTGTTCCCATTTAGAGTAATTTTCTCACTAATATGGCATATTCTTAGGGGATAAAATGCATTTTCAAGCTAGATACCTCATAATAGTGAAGTTGGTTTAATGATCAGGTTTCAGGCAAGGGAGAGTAAAGCTGCTATCCGCCTGGGGTACTGAAGTTACCCATAATGAGAAGGGGGTATTTTAAAACATGTTAACATGAATAGAAAAAAAAAAAACTCTGCCTTTTCCAGATTAATCATACTTATTTTATGGGAAACTTAGAAACAAATATTAGAGATAAGTAAGGGACTTGAAACCCTTTGGTACAAAACCCTTATATTGGGTGGGGGGAGTCCACCACATTTTTAGAGTTGTTCAGAGATGACAGAAAGGAATAGTTTACTACAGATTACTGATGGCCAGTTCTCTACAAAAAAACCTGTGTACTTAGGGCTGTGCACATCTGAAATTGCCAAATCTATTTTCCCTTATGTCTATACCTCAAAAATATTCAAATCAATTAAAAATGAATTCCCAAACTGCAAACTTGGATGTCAAGCCTAGCCTGTGGCCAATTTATATGGTTGAGTTATAACCCCCTGAAAAACAGCATTTTCTAATGGGGTTGCTGACAGAGCCTTAAGTACATCTGGGCCAGTCGAATGGCTATAATTAACTCTGCTCTAGACACCCCCCATTAATATTTTAAAGATTCTTAATTAAAATAATTACATTAGTTTATGAAAAATATCAAATACCTAAGAATTTTTTATAGACCTCAAGTCTAAACATTTTCTCCTTTAGGATAGTCACTTGGGTGTACATATTTTTTTCTGCAGTCATCCCTCCATGCCTAATACCACCTCCAAGGGGAAGAAAAGATTTATTGTATCAAATGGGATCTGTATCTCCTTTTTTACGATATATTTTTGATATTGTAGTGATGTGTTACTGAATATTCTTGCTGTTTATATGGATTAAAAATAATTTCTTTTTTTCTATTTTTTCATTCATCTCAAGGACAATATTGTACAGTTACTAATACACAGTAGGTCCTCAACGACTATTTGTTGGATGAATGGATCAGTGGCAGATCACTGTAATTCTCCTTTTATAAAAGCGGAGCATGATAAAGCTAAAGGAAGGGGAAGTATCTTCCAGGACTAACAAGAGGCAAGAGATTGTTCACTGTAGAACTGAGTCTGAAATCCAAAGTCCTGCTTTCAAATCAATGTTCCACTTATTATTGACGTGATTTTGTGGGCTTTGGAAACCTCATGCATAAAGGGAGGTCTTGGGACTAAACGATCTCTAAGACCCATTGCTAGCTGGAATGTGATTCCCCTTTAGCAGAAGACTATTTTGCTAACTCATTAAGCAGCAAAAAATAAGTAATCTTTTGCACTTAATTTACCATAATGAAAGAGTATTTTTCCACCTTGAAGGCTACATAGAAGAATAAAACAGAGCAATGACCCAAAGAATACTTAATCTTTTCAGACCATGAAGATACACTTCAATGATGGAGAAAGTATTATGATTCCATGGTGTTTTTACATACTTAGGCGCATGATCATCTGCAATAAACTTGCTCACTGTTAAGAAGAGGCAGAAAATGAACCTAATCCTGTTGGTCAAAGTATTGGGTCTGAAGCACTATTAGAGTTGATCTTTATGAAGTGTTTCTATTAGTCATCCAAAGACATCTTTAGGATGCCCCTGGAGAACATAGCACATTGCCGTAGACTTTGGTTAGTTTGTATGTTGGTCCATTTATTTAATAATTCTTTATCAAATCTACAAACTTTGAGACAATGGGCTTTTGGAGACACAAAGATGCACAAGGCACCTAATTGCCACTCAAAGTAGTTTCTAATCTAATCTTAGAAACAAACAACTTCTTGAAAATAAATAATAGGCTAACAGTGGATGTAATGCTGACCGGAGTTTGGAATGCACAGCTTTTTCATTCATTTATTCATTCATTAAACGAGTATTTATTAAGTACCTACTATATATTATGTGCTATATTAGGCATTAGGGATGCAAAGATAAAGAAAACAAGTGCTGACCTCAAGGGTCTTAAATTGTATTCAAGGGAAATATGAATGTAGAAAAGCAAAAACAAAATATATACATAGTAATTTCCAAAGAGGAATGATAAACAACTAGGGAATTCAAGATAGATATCATGTAGGAGAGGTGGTGATCCATAATGGTTAGAGTACAAGAAATATGATTGTGTTCTATCTGAGCTTCAGTTTTCTCCTCTGAAAAAAGGAAGGTTGGACTAATTGACCTCTAAAGCCCCTCAAGCTAAAACCCAAGATCCTTTGAGGTAGCAGTTGACCTGAGCTTTGGGGGAAGTTAAAGAATTTAAGAGGAGAATATGAGGAAGGTATGAATTGGATATAGCTTCTGCAAAGGCAAGAAGACTCAATGTTGTGTCTGGGAAACAGCTAATAGGTCACTATGGACAGAAGGTAATGTGTTAAAGAGAGTAATGTTCTAGTAAGCCTAAAAGTGGACTGAAGCCAAATTGTGAAGGACATCATTTTCTTCCTCCCACCATCTTTTTAATGTAGAGACATGCCTCACATGCTCATTATTTTCTTCCCTGTGCCTATTCCATTTTCCAAATTCCATTTGGTGTGGGTAACTCTGATGGTCACTTTACATGGAAACAGGTAGCTATTTCAGAGAGGAGCCATAAGAAATGCTGATGGCTAGAGGATTTTCTCTACTCCTATCTGCCTATATCCACCAGTCATCTCTCGGGACAGTTTCCTCAGTGGACATTGAGTTGTATCACTAGTGTTCTTGTTACCTTTTCTATGCCAACTAGCTAGAGGATCATTTTCTATTTCTGTGAATGGATTTGTACATGTATATGCATCTATATACACATACATAATAAAATACACATGGATGCTCAAATATACATGGAAACACATGCTATACATACATGCATACACATGCTGACACATACTCATATATACAATACAGACACATATAGAGACACAGAGAGAAAGGCAGAGAGAGAGAGAGAGAGAGAGAGAGAGAGAGAGAGAGAGAGAAATGGAGAGAGACAGAGACAGAGACAGAGACAGAGAGAGTCTGGACTTAATTGCCTATATCTATAACCTGTATTAATTTGTTGCCTGAACAACCCAGAAGTGAGGTAACTTGTTTATAGTATGTATTAGAAGTAGGAAATTAACCCAGAATTTCCTTTTTTCATTTCTTTATTCAAAGGTTGTTCTTCCATCTACTCTACCAGGACTCCCCTCTTATGAAAAGTTGTGCCCACAGTTTGACACAGTCATCAGAAAGGCCTTAGAGCTCCCTAACAAAATTGTAATTTGTATCTGTACCATTTCTCCTACTTGGTTTTATTCTTCATGATTGGAGGGAAAATAAGTGCTGAACTTGGAGTCAGGAGAAACCCTGGTTCAAATCCTGCCCCTGAAACAATTAGAGTTGGTACTTTGGTACTTTAAGTCATTTGGCTTCTCAATTGCCTCATATGTGTAAGCACTCGTTTTTTTTCCCTGCTAAGCTTAGAGGTATCTATATCTATAGATTCTCAAGCTCAACTGCCGGCTCCATTTCTTCTTATAGCACTAATTTCAGTCAGTCAACAAACATTTACTAATATGTAAATATTATAATCATTTGCTAAGTGCCTACTATGTGCCAAACACCATGCTAAGTGCTTTCACACATACACACACACACACACACTCATCTTCATGACTCATGATAAGAGAAGACAGGTCATACTAAGCTTGTAGAGAGTCACAAGAAATGAGATTTAGCCCAGCCTGCTTGAGAATGGGGCCCAAGGTTTTAATTCACCATCCAAAACAGGCGAGACCCCAAACTGGTGCTGCCATTGACTTATACTTGAATTCATTTCATCTTTATTTTATGACAACTGTACCTGAAAATCGCCATGTCCAAAATATGACATGGATCACCTCTGAGCAGGCTCATCATTTGAATAATCAGCCATTTAGTGACATGTCTAGCCTAGTTTAATGACTGAATCTGTAAAAGTATGACCTCAAGCACTGGTTAACTTTTAAAATAGCTGTGCCCACTGCATGACACAGCCAACAGGAAGCCATTAGAGCTACAGCAATTACCATTTACATCCATTGACGAAGTCCCTATTTTATTTTAATCTGCTTAAGTGCATTTTCTGCACGAGGTTAAAATATAAATCCCTTCTCCTGAACAAGACTGGTTTTCTGGCTGACTTGAGAGCACAATTTACAGCTGATTTAATTTGTTCTTCACAAACATTCCTAATGACATTACCCCGGTGCATATACTGACTGCCTCCTCTTATTCCATTAACTCCCAAATCGGGTTTAAAGACCATATTGATGCTAGATGTTATTATGGGTGATTATCAAAACAACAGACAATGGGGCAAAGTGTTTACTAACTGGTTTATATATAATTTCTGTAATAACTACAACAGATGGTAATGCTACAAACAATAAATCAGGCTTTTCGCTGCTGAAATAAATTGGCAACCTGCAGCATAGAAATGGTGTATGTAACTGTATACAGATGCTTCAGTCATCAACTATATTGTTCATCTTATTAGGAAATGAGTCTGTTGCTACTATTTCAGGTAATCTCTCCATTTGCAATTACAAAGGTAGCTTTTTCAATTAACATGATTTTTAACTGCTAAACTGGTAGAAATATATTTTTACCTTTAATTATTGATTGTTACAACACTCATTGGCAAAAAGGAAGATGTGTGTGTGTGTGTGTGTGTGTGTGTGTGTGTGTGTGTTTGTATTTCTGTGTGTATGTGTTGTTTGTCATAATTTACGGCCTCTTCTGCTCAAGTCATATTTCCATTATATGAGGATGTTTCCCTTCCCAAATATTCCCATGTGGGCAAGGTCAAGATTCTTGGACATGAAGTAAGAGGCTAATTGGCTAATCCAGTGGCGACTGGGGATCCAAGTGCTAGGTGCTGTAAGAGCCTCCTCAAAAATTACAGTTAATGCCATTCATTACTGTCAGTAGTCTTTAGGCAAGACACAAATCTCCTTGCCCCAAAAGGAGATACCCTATGGCTCATTCCCTCAGTATTAGCTGGGCTTCTGAACAGCAAGAGATGAAAATGGACAGCAAACCAGCTCTCTCTCAAAACATTTAAATGTTATCTCTTCCTATAGAAACAAAAAATAGAGTCAAATCAAATGTGGTAAAACTTAGAATTGCAAAGTGGAAGGAATATGTGAAGTCTTGAGAAGAACTTATTTAGTAACATTTCACATTATTCTTTCATGTGAATCCTACTACTTTTTTACTGAATGATTGCCTTTGTTCTTGACATTCCCCTTTGCCTTGAATGCTCCCCCTGCTGCCCTCATTCCATCCCCATGACCCTGTTCCTTATTTGCCCAAATGCAACCATTTTTTAAGATTAAGCTCATAGGCTGCCTCCTTCTCTTCATTCCCCAATTAGTTTTAATTCATCCTTCCTCAGAATTCTTCTCTAGTTTAATTTCTTTTGCATAACTACTGTGATATTGTTGATAAAGATGGTAGTGGTGATTTATTACATGTGATTTAATCTGAGCGAGGAAATGCTAGAATGTAAATTCCTTTCACCAATATATATCAGCTATTCATTGATGATTAAGAGAATCACAGAATTTTAGAGTTGGAAAGGAACTCAGTGTTTATCTAGTTAAACCTGTATCCCCAAAGAATATTGTGATTGTTATCATCATCATCATTATTTGTCTGGTTGAAATCACATAAGTAGACTACTGCTACTGTTGCTGCTGCTGCTGCTGCTGCTGCTGCTGCTACTACTACTACTACTACTACTACTACTACTATGACTACGACTACTATTACAACTACATTATGTAAAAAGCAATATTCTTTTGGTGGTATGTTAGGAGAGAGGACCACTGAGCTCTCTTTCTATGATTCTTTTAAATGAGTTGCTGATCTGCATTGGTGGAGGGGACTTCCACACTGGTAATTTCCCATTCAGATTAAATCACAAATCATGACCTATTACTTCCTCCTCCTCCTCCTCCTCTCCCTTCCTCTTCCCTTTCCTCCTTCTCCTGAAACAAGTTGGATTTAGACATTTGCTTAGGACTTTAAGAGATTAGGTAATTTCCCCATTGTCATGCACCCAGGATGTATCAGAGGCAGAACTTGAATCCAGAGCTTCCTGATTCCAAAGCCCATCTTTTAACATCTAAACCATGCTACATCCCACTTTTACCAATCTGTATATCTATATCAAGATCAGGATTAGACTTTGCACATAGTAGTTACTCAATACCCGATGTGATTTTCTTGGACCTTATCCTTCTTTACCTTTCTACAATTTTAATACTATTGACCATTCTTTCTCCCAAATTTTCTTTCCTATCTGGATTTTTGGGATACTACTTTCTTCTTGCTTGCCTCATATCCATCTGACCAATCCTTTTAACTTTTCTTGGCTGTATTATCTATGTCCCTTAAGCAGATTTAAATCCTAGACTGTATTTTCCATCCTTTTCTTTCAATATATTTTCTTGTCTGTCATTGTCTTTGATTTCATCAGCTCCCATGGAATTATGTATCATTTCTATTCAGATCTCAGATCTTATATGGAGTCCTAATTCCTCTCCTGAATTATAGTCACATCACACATAAAAAATATAGCATCCTGGCCTCAAATTCTTCTCTCTCCCTGGGTTGGGGATGGCTTGTTCACCCATCTGCCCTTACACTAGTAGGCTAGGGTATTCCCTAGATAAAGGTGACCACATGACTCAAGTCACTTTAAGGAACCCTAGAGGTAACTCTGGTATGGGGGAAGACATTTATTTATTAGCTACTGAGACTTATCAGTATTGTTTCCATTAAAACAAATTTGCCAATATGACACCATTGATTTTTAATTACAAAACACTAACAAAAGACAAACCAATAGGAATCATAACATAACAATTCACCCATAAACCTGAGTCATACTATCCCAACAATTTACAATATGTATATGTGGGAGAGAGGGAATAGGCTTGCAGAAACTTATCATTGAGGCACATGAATTGGGAGATTCATGCACCTGAGACATTTCACAATTCCAGACTGCAGAGCTTGTGATCCATAGTTTAGGAAATGAGGTAATGTATGCCTATATTCCCTGCTTCTGAGGAGTAAGGCTCACAGATAGCTTGAGTTCAGGAGTTCTGAGCTGTGATAGAGCTCCATGATAAGTCTAGTACCAGTATGGTGAGTCTGAAAGCAAGATGCCACTACCAGGTAGGAAACTAGTTTTTACATTTCCAGGATGGAAAATAAAGGGAAACATCAAAAGCCAGAACACAGAGCAAGGGGGACAATGGAGATGAGAAGCCAAGAATAACTGACACATCTTTACTGCCATTTACACCTTGAGTGGAGCAGTGATTCACCTTTTCCCCATAACCTAGGTTCTCCAATAGGTGCTCTTCCTAAAATGTACCATGGCTTTTTTAGAAAGAGAAGGAATTTCAGAGTATATCAAATCTAGACTAGACCTATGAAGAAATCCCCTCTACAATATTTCTGCTTTAGCAGTCATCCAGCTCCACTCAGAGGTTGAATGACCATCTCCCCAACTAGATTATAAACTCCCTGGAAGCAGGAACCCTGGTGATCATGCACTTAAGAAGTAAGTGTTCAATGAATATCAGTGGATTTGATGTGACAAATGCGCCACGAAGATTATAGTCCATTGGGAATCAATATGGCCCAAGGAATTGGGAAAACTTGCATGTATTTCCTAGGAATAACAACTTGAGCCTAAAGGTCTGACAGTTCAGGATTCAGATGTTTGGACATTTTTGTCAGTCATATGAAGCAGAAAAAGAGAAAACATTTTCAGCAGGGCTGGGAGAGCTCCCATGAACCTCTGCATGTAGAAACTGGATGGTTCACTTATAGGGCTGGGCTTTGTACCCTCTCTTCCCTCAGGCCCCAGAAAGGGACAATAAGTGATAAAGCTCAATTGAATTATAGCCAGTCGCTTGCACTCCTATAATTAAGGTTGTGTCAGCATTTCCATTATAAACCTCTATTAAAAATTTAAGTTCAGATCCTAGTTTTGGTAGGGAATTTGATTAAGTTTTATGGCGATATAATAGCACATAGCAACTAGTAGGTGATATAAATCGGAAACTCCGGAGTCTGTGTAAGGTGTGTGAAATATAGGGTGCCTTGTTTTTAATCAATATCATGAGAATGTTTTAAAACTCTGGAATGCAGGGCACACTGCTGGGATTGTTGTACATCCTGATAGAGTGGGTGTAAAGATTTATTCTTGTTATTTTGAAGACTTGAGAAAGAGGAAGAAGAACTTTGCCTGGGGGTTGCTCACACTCAAGCCTGCTCCATTCTCTACCCCTCCCACCTAATCTTCCCCAGCAACCTTCTCCTCCAAGCTTCTAAGAAACCAATAGAGGATCACACCACAGTGCTTTATAGAAAGGGGCAATTAATTGTTCTGTCCCTGTAATTTTCTGCATGGGGATCTCTTTCTCACATTCCCTTTTCTCTTTCCCTCTGACCTCTGAGGTTGCCCTCCATCTTTCCTGGAGTTGGCCTTTCCTTTACCTGAACAATATGGTGCTGTTTAGTTAGCTGGCCTGAGGGGGGAAAAATTCTTGTCTTCAACTGTGGCTACTTTAAATTCTGCTGTCAAAAAGGGAATGGGGGAAGAGATGCCCTTTTGCCTTTGTTGTGTCATTGTTGTTTCATACTTTGGCAGACTAAAGAAGCCTATGGACTTTTCAGAATAATAGTATTAAATGTAGATAATCAATACACAGGATTACAAAGAAAAACAAAAGTTCAAGTGAAGATGTATTTTTTTCTTATCTTAGTTCATTGATCCTCCTGAAATCTATCCATAGATACCTTGGGAGGTGGTCCATGGACCCCAGGTAATGGTTTAGCAGTCTCACAACACAAATGATACAGGAAAAGCAACCTTTTTTTTCAAGTAGGAATTAGGGGGTTCTCTTATACAAAAAGAATTTTATTATATGTTGAGAAAAACTAAGTGGTCCTCACTGGTTATCTTCACCCTGGAATTTCAATATTAATTCCATAGAATTACATCTTTAGGAGATTGTGGATTATAGAGAATTAGAGCTAGAATATTTGAAGTGGAAAGTCTTTTAAGAACATAGATTGCGAAAGTTGAGGGACTTTAGAAGTCATCCAGTCTAAAAGTTATAAAGTCCTTCATTTTATTCTTAATGACACCAAAGCCCAGAGGTGGGAAATGATTTATGTTGTTGATTTCAATAGAAAAATAGATAAAGAACCTATTAAAGGCTTACTATGCCAAATACTACTAAGTGTTAGTGAACCTCCAGTGCTTTTCAAAGACCTTTCCTGATTCTCCATCACTTTTTTTATGTTTCCTATTTGTGATCTCTCTGTAGAATATAAACACCACAAAAGACAGGGACTATCTCTCCCTGTTATTATTTGTATTCTGACACCAAGTACCATGCCGGGAACATGGTACTTACTTAATAAATGCTTGTTGATTGATAGATTGAGGTTGATGTAATATGTTTTCATTCAATGAATCCTATTTTAAAAGATCATATCTGGCACATGATAGTTACTTAATAAATGCTTGTTGATCGATAAATTGAAGTTGATATCATGAATTTCTCTCGAATGAATCCTTATTTTTAAGGCTAACTGGAAGAGAGAGAGTAGCTAACAGAAAGAAGAATTGCTTCATTATGACAATTCTATTTGAATTTTCAATTGGTATTGGGTTTGACATAGCTACAATTCCCTCACCCTGCCACAAAAATATATATTTCCTCCACCAAAGTCTTCTTCTGATAACACACAAGAGTGTGGAGATTATCAAAGTCTATGCCAGCAGAACACAAGTGAGCTCTGGTCAGTCCTATCAATCTGAAAGACTTTTGGGCCCAGAGATAGACTATATATTTCTGTCATCTCTGTACCAGCTTAGACAAGCTCAGAGAGGCTTATCATCAACCTGGCTATGATATGATGGTTTTTTAGCCCCAGGAGCTCCCAAAGACCATTTTGTGAGCAGAGAAGAGTTGCAGTTGGCTTGAATAGAGGAAGATTATTCAATGATTAATTGATTATTGAGGTTTTTGGAGAACTGAAATAATAACATGCTTTGAATCTTTCATGCTAACTACATTGCTTTACTTTAAAGTGATATTCAAGGTATTGAGTGATAATATATGTACAACCCAGTGGAATTGCTTTTCAGCCCTGGGAGGAAGGAGGGAAAAGGGGAGGGAGATAACATAAATCAAAAAACCATGGAAAAATATTTAAAAATAAATAGTTAAAATTTAAAAATAAAGTTATGCATTTCAGAGCATAGCATGTACCACACAACCTGACATTTGGCCCAGGGGAAAGGAAAGTGCCTAACTTTGGCATGTTAATAATAATAAACAATACAATTCATACTTATGTAATAGTTTCTTATGTTGAAGCATTTCTGTGTCCTTTTATTTCATTAGGTCCTCATAAACCCTGAGCAAGGGTAAGCATTACATTTTCCATATTTCCATAAAACTTAAAGAGATTAATTATCTTGTCTAAGGTCTAAGGCTAGCAAATGGCAAATCCAGGGGTCCTGACTCCAGATTTTAATGTTGGATATATGGGCTTAGTCTTCCTTAAGGTAGATCTTCAGTGATCCCACATTCATAAGCTGGAAGCCCAATTAGAAATTCAGTGTATAAAACAAGAGTTCCATTTCATTCCAGGGCTGCTTTTTCTTGCACACCAAAATTAATCATGGAGCACAAAGAAAGACTCTTCTATGTCTTTAGTGCACTTCCAGAGCTAAGCTACTAGTAGAATTCACAAAATTGTATCTCATCTATCTAGCCAATAAAACAAATACATTCTCAAGACTATGGAAAACTTTAATTAGAATTTTACAAAGGTGCCATTTGAGTTATTTGTTAATTGCTTTTCCATATTCCCCCCCCCCTTCCAAAGGTTTCAGACACACACTAAAGAACAAACCCAGTCCAATGTGACAACAGTGATAGATATGCTAATTTCTTCATTCACTCCACTTCACTTCTTTTATTCTTTCCAATTAAAGCAAATGCTACTGAAACTGTAATTAAGCTAGTGCCCAGCGCCCTGATTGCCTGCTGTTTTAATGAAACCCTATTGATTTTCCTTTTATTTCTAATGGCCACACATGGCGTACTGTGGTAAAACACATAGACGGTACAGTGTCCCAGCTAAACTTCATTTGGGTTTGGTGAATGGAAGACTTTATGAAAAAAAGTCATCAAAAGAGAGGTCTGTATGACTTCCACATGGATAGGAGATCTGTGCTGGAAAATTCTGAATTACCATAAAAAAATGGCCAAGTAATCGAAGTCACTTTCTATTCTAGTGATCATGCCATGAGGAACAGTATATTTGTTAAACACTAGCAGATTAGCCAAATGGGATACTGAAATCACAGAGACTTGGAAGAATAGTGGAAATGTGTTAATTTGATGCTTATAGGAATGATCACAAATCTAGGTAGCAGTTTTAGAAAGAAAGAGAAAGAAGAATATCCTTTTACTTTCATTAGAAAAAGACCCAATTCTTCCCCCAAAGCACATACACAAAAGTCTCCTCTTTAAAATGGACAAAGCATCTTTCAGAAAGAATTTTCTCCCTTGGCTTCTGGCTAGATTTAAAAACTAAAATAAGGGAAAGAAAACCTTGAGTTTTGGGAGTTTTAAAAACCTCATACATGTTTGTTTATATAAAAGTAATGCTTACACTCAAAATTATAAATCGACATAAATTCAACTGTTTTTTGTATTTAGCAACATAGTTTCTAATATGGAATATTGAAAAAAAAACAGCGGAGGCAATACATTTGTAGGCAACAAAGAGAGCATAGTAGAGAGAAAAAAATGGGCTTAACACCAGAAGATTTAGAATTTATATGTTGGTAAATTCTGTGTCCCTTCCTGGAAAATGTTTAGAATTCATTATTAACAGGATTGGTATGTGAATATTTAGTGAGGGAAGCAGTGATCATTAATAGCTAACATAGCTTCATCAAGAACAAGTCCCAACAGATTAACCTTTTTTCCTTCTCTGAAAAGGTTACAAGTTTGGACAATCACTGTGAGGATGTTGATATGATCTATTAAGATTTCAGCGCCATCTTTCTGAACCAGATGGAGGGGTTTGGGCCAGAAGAAAGTAGATGGATTTGGCGCTGATTAAATGAAGAAGGCCAAAGAGTAATTGATAATTGGTTAATAGTGACTTGTAAGGAACTCTTTAGTGAAGTGCCCCAGGGATCTCTTCCTGGTCTTCTGCTGTTGAATAATTTTATTTTCAATGACTTGAATAAAGGCATAGATGTTATGGTAATCCAATTTGTAAATGACAGGAAACTAGGTGGAAAATCTACTAAGTTTGATGGCAGAACTAGCATCCAAAAAGATCATGAGAGGGCAGACTGAGTGGTTTCTTCTAATAAGACAAAATTTAATAGGGTGAATACAGTTCTACATGTGGGTTCAAATAATCAACTTCAAAATAGTAGCATCTATATAGCATTTTAAGTTTATAAAATACTATATATATGTATCATCTAATTTCATGGTCACAGTAATAATTTTGTGGGGTGAATGCAGTTATTCCCATTTTATAGATGAAGACATAGAGGCTAAGAGAGGTTAAGGGGCAGCTAGTTAGAAAGAGCCAAACCTAGAGACAGGAAATCTTGGCTTCAAATATGACTTCAGAAAATGCCTAGCTGTGTGACCCTGTGCATGTCACTTAATCCCCATTGCCTTATCCTTTCTGCTCCAAGGCAGAAAGTAAGGGCTCTCTCTCTTTTTTTTTTAAAGTGAGAAGTAAAGTGACTTGCCTAGGGTTTACATAGCTAGTAAATGGCTGAGGCAGGATTCGTAATCAGATCTTCCTGAATCCTGGTCCAGAAGCCTATCTATTATACTACCTGACTTCAAAATGGAAGAGTTTAGATAGCTGCTCATGCAAAAAAACCCCAAAACAACAACAAACTTGGAGTCATAGTATATTGCAAAGTCAAAATTTGACATGTAGGTCATGCAGAGATAGAGTGCTGGGCTTGAGTCAGGAAGACCTTCATTCAAATCCAGCCTCAGACACTGTATGGCCCTGGGCAATTAACTCACCCCTTGTCTGATTCAGCTTCCTCAGCTGTAAAATGGGTAAGATAGGATCTACCTCCCAGGAGAGTACTTGTTTCTTGTTCCCTCCCTTTTCCTCAAAGTGAATAAAAAATGTGATAGAGCAGTCAAATAAGGGAACATGATCTTAGGTTGCACAAAGAAATGCTATGTCTATAATAGAAGCAGAAAGTCCTATTCTGCTCTGCAGTGTCTAGAACAGATCTAGATTGTTGTGCTCAGTTCTTGATTTCTCATTTCATTAAAATATGGATAATCTGGATAGCATTTAAAGGACAACCAGGATGGGGAGCCCTGTATGAAAATTTGGTAAAGGAATTAGAAAACAGTTTAGCCTGAAAAGAGTCAGTGCACAGAAGAATATGATTGGTGTGTCCCAGTATCCCAAGGATTATTAATCAATCAGTAAACATTTATTAAGCACCTATTATATACCAGGTACTGTGCTATTTTGTAGAAGAGTAATTTTACTTGCTCTGCTTTGCTGCATAAGACAGAATGAGGAAAACAGGGTGGAAGTCACAGAGAAGTAGATTTAGGCATGAGCTAAGGAAATGATTTTAAACAATTAGACCTATCAAAAAGTGGAACAGGCTGCATCAAGAGTTCTTGGTTACCCCTCATTGGAGGTATTCAAGCCCAGCTTGAATAACCAATTGCCAGGAACGTTGTAGAGGAGACTCATGGTCAGATCCAGGGCACTGAGGTCCCTTCCAAAATTAAGATTCTGTAAATCTGTTATGAGCAAAACAACCCTCTGGTTTTCCAGGATCTGGAATTAAGAATAGTTTAGATTGAGAGGTGCAGGTCTCACCATACTCTGTGTATGATACTCAATATCAAATCTCATCCAGAGTATTCTAATCAGTTCTTGCTGCTGTATTTAGAGAAAGACATTTACAAGTTGGAGTATCTCCAAGGAGGATGACTAGCTTGGTAAGTAGATGGGAGACCATTATCATTTGAAGACTGATTGAAGGAAATGAATGTTTAGCTTGGAAAAGAAAAGTCTTGGAGGATATGATCTACAAATAGTTGAAAGGCTGTCATATGGAAGAAGCCCTTTTCTGCAGATGGCAGAATGAAGAGAAGTGGACTGACTCACTTAGAAGGTAATATATCTAATATTCTCGTATGTCTCAGAGGTTTTCCAGAAGAAGCCAAATGACCACTTTTTGACAAGGCTATAGAAAAGATTCTGCGTCAGATGTGGCTTAAATGAGATGATCTTGAAGTTCATTACAAAGCTGAGTTTTCTGTGATTCTTGAGATTTGGCATTTTACTTTAACCAGCTGAAGAGCTGAGGGCTCACAATAATGCTGATGAAGAAATGATTGCTTATTTTAGAATGTTTTCCTGTTAACAAAGTATCGCCTAAGAGTCTCAGTTTTATTTAGATGCTCACTTGATGTTGCCTATATCCATGTTAGAAGAAAGGATTCATAATGTGTAAATGTGAGACTTCTAAGTAATCTATAAACATTTGGTCTCTTTCATTTCCCTATCCCCAACTATACTGCATTTCTGTTATTGTATGGACTGTGCAGAGAGAACTAGCACTTCTAGTGTAAGGTTAACTGTGCCATTTTCAGAGCTGCTTGCTTGCGTTTGGTGTTTACCTGTCACCCAGTTCTCACCTGTAGCTCCAAGAAGCTGTAGCATGCATAGCATCCACACTCTGGCAAAACTGTCTTAGCAGTTGGGCTAAACCAGATTGTGGGTAACTGAAAAGCCTTTCAGTGACTTAGGGAGATGTCCACTCCAAGTATAGGAAGATGTAACCCCATGGAATGGATAAATGAGAACTATTTGTTCCAATAGCCAAGAAGGCAGCTGTGGAGCACATAGAGCTTGGTCAGATATCAGAGAAATCAAGGTTATCCATTACATACTGGTAATGACTAGTCATCTTGACTTTTGTCTTCCCACTGGACTTCAAGACTCTTGGAAGAGAGAGTAAGACTGACAACTTTGTACAACTCTATTTCACTTAAATCTAATTAAAAAACAAGTCAAGACCTCATCTCATGATGTCATTGGTCCCTTAAAATGAAGGATAAATATCAACTATTTCTCAACACAGGTTTTGCTGCTTTTCCTTGTGCTCACATTCCCAATGACATCACTGGGCATTAAAAAAATATATGTAGATTCAAGTTGTAAGATCTTGTTAGATTCTTCACAGAATTTCTTTACTTGATTTTTCACCTTTTGTAGTAGATATTGGTACATAAGCTGCAATTATTAGAAGGTGATCTGTTGGTGTGATTTAATTGCAAGAACTGAAAAACAAGATGATCAAGTGCCTGAAATGATAGTTCCTGTTGCCTGTGTAAATATGCTGAAACCAATTTCATTAAGTTGCTTGCTTCTCCAAGAACTTGAGTTGTTTGACCATTATAATTTCTTTATGTGGTCTGTTTTATTTCTCATGAGAATGTTAGCTTGGATTCAATTCAGTTCCTCCAGTCATGTGCCAACTGGCTGGTTATAAATTCCAACAACTAAATTTATAGTATTTATAAAGGGTGTGATCATTATTACTTTTTTCCCCCACTCCTACTTCCCTTTTCCAATACTCAGCTACAATCAGTACAAAAAAATGCAAAAGTGCCACATGGATTTAAGGCCTATTTTACATTTTGTAATCTTATTTTATGGGGTTGCTTTGGCTCCCCCAAAGTCACCTGGTAGCCAAACTTCAATGATTAACCTGTCTTAACTTAACATGGCTGACCTGTGTATGACAGACAAAATAATCCCTCCTTGGGTTTGATGTTGTAGCCATTTTAACTTGATAGAAGAACTCAGTGCTCCTTTCCATTCCATTTCTTCCTACTTCAAATGTCTCCTCATTCTCATCCATCCTTTACACAATTGCCAAAATGATGTTCCTTAAGTGAAGAATTGCCCATGTTTCTTCCTTGCTCAATACAATCCAATGGTCCCCTGTTGCCTCCAAAAAATAATTATAAATTCTTCTCTGGCTCTTAAAAATCTTCACAATTTGACTCCAACCTATCTTTCTAACTAGATATCATTCCCCTTTCTGCACCCTCCAGTCCAGTCAAACAGGCCTTCTATCTGTTCCTTGCCCATATTATTCTATGCTCTATCTGTGTCTTGGTGTCAGCCATTCCCCTTGCCTGAAATGCTTTCTCTCCTCATCCTTGCCTCATAGAATCCCTCATTTCCCACAAGGCTCAGCTTGAATGCCACCTTCTCCATGAATTCTTCCCTGATTCCCCAAATTGCTGGTACCTTCCCAACCTAAATACTTTATAGTTAACTACCTTGCATTATTAATATTTTTTCTGTATGTATCTACATCTTTACAGTTCTGAGAGAAAGTAAGCTCTTTGAGAGTAGCAGTCATTTCATATTTTGTCATCATATCCTTAGTAGCTTAGCTCTATGCCTACTACAGTGTAGGCATTTTAATAAATGTTTGTTGTTTGAAGCCAGGGTGTCATCAGAATAAGTTATGAACATAAAAACATAAATAATGATAGAGGGCAGATAATACCAAACATCAAATAAGTGCCACTGATAAAGTCCATTTTGAACTTCAAGGAGAAGGTGATCATTTGTGGAGTTGTTGGATAAAAGCTCCTTAGAAGGAATGACATGTAAACTGGCTTTTAGAATCACAGAATGCTAAAGATGAGAGAGCCCAAAGACTAGCACAGTATCTTGACTAAATAGATGTATTCTCTGTACAGCATCCCTGAAAAATGGTCACTCAGACCCTGTTTGAACATTTCCAGTGACTGGGAAGTTACAGAGAAGCAACCCATTCCATTTTATAAAAGTACATTTGATTGTTAAGTTCTTCCTTATATTGCGCTTAAACTGGCTTTACAAAAGTTTAGCCTTCTATTCATTGGTCATTAATTATCTGGTGACATTTTTCTCAAGAGAAGTTTCTGAGCACTGGTTCTCCTGGATATGTTCCAGTAGCTATTCCTTCCTATTTAGATCTTCAGTAACACCAGCCTATATTCTCCTACCCACTATGGGCTTGTTACCTATTGTATGAGTACAGAATTCACATTTTTCAATACTATACATTTCATGGGGTTATGAGACTTTTAAAAATAAATAGCTACTTCTTCCAAGTGAAGAATATGGATTACTAGGACTTTGTAGACTAGAATTGTATTTTAAGTCTAAATCTGAATTCAGGAATAATTATTTTTATTATCACCCAATGAATGGTTCAAGTTCTTGTCTCTTGAGCAAAGCAAAGTCTAATCTGTTTGCTGAATAATAAACTTTCAAATACTTGATTATAACGATCCTTTCCACCCTTAAGTATTCTCTTCTCCAGGCTAAACCACCTCGTTTATTTCAACTGATCATCATATGAAATGATTTTGATTCCCTGATCTAGAATCATCCCTTTGGACTAGCTTGACATTGTTTCTGTTAATATATGATATCTAGAACTGAACACAACACTCCAGATGCGATCTGACTAGCCCTGGAAGGAGGGAGGGACTCCAATAAGTAGAATAGAAAGAAGAGAGCAGGAAATTCCAAGGAGACAGAATATAATCCAAGGCATAGAGTTCAAGATGGGTCCAATGGATTTGGGGAGTGTGGCCAAGCTATGTTGGAGGATTCTCATAATAGGAAACAAGGTAGGAGAGATAGAAAGAAGTTGGATTTATAAAGCAACTAATGGCATGGACTTAACCTAAACATTGTTCCATACTAGCAAACTATATTACCTGGGGACCCAGCCTCCAGAATTCTGTAATCTAGCTCAGTCTTCTATGGTCTCTTCAAGTTAGAAATCTATGAAAACGAGCAAAGACACACAGATTAAGGAGATATTGAAATCCAAGTGGCAGGGACATAAATAACTTGATAAAAATCTTTACTCTGTCCTGGAGCTGTAGCTAACAACATGTTTGTTCTCTAGGTTGCTAGTATTAGTCTTTTTCCTAAGTCACTAGAATGAATGCAGAATCAGAATCAAGAGAGTATTGTTGTTTTCATGTTTTGTGCTATTGGGTTATTATGATCAATTGTATATCTTTTCTTAAGAACAGTTCACATTTAGAGCAACTTCACAATTTAAAAGATACTTTGCTTATAACATATAAGGTGGGTACTGACAGTCTTATTTTCACAAGTTTATGGAAATGAATTTATTGTTCTCTTAGTAAGAGGCAGATAGCAGTAAGAACCAGAGCCAAGACTCAGGCTCAAGTCTTCTTCCCCAAATCCAGTGTTTGTTCTACTCTATCATTCTCTCTCTCTTTTTGTAGATAACAGAGATTCTGAAATCTTCACCTCTCCACTGGCAGGTTAGATAATTATATTAATCTGACTGGGTGTCAACTAAGTGCATAATCACAGAATAATAGACTCAGAATTGGAAAGAGGCATTAGAAATTATCTAGTCCAGTAACATCAAACTCAAATAGACATGGGACTACTAAACCAAACATAAAAATCGTAGATAGTCATATAATGATTTAGAAAATAATATATTAACATTATCTATTATCTATTTCATTTTTATTTATTTTATCAATTTTTTCCCAATTACATTTTAATCTGATTCTGGTCATACTCAGGAATTTTGTCGCCTTTAGGCCTGTGGCTGCATGTGCTTGACACTTCTGTTTTGTTCCAACCTCCTCATCTTATGGATGAGAGGGGAAGAGATTTGCTTATTGCCATATAGGTACTTGCTGATAATTGACCCCATTAAAAAAATTGTGGTGTGTAATGTTGTAATTCTTTTTTTTTTTCAAATAAACCGAGGAGCTTAATTCTTTCCTCTGAATTTTCAGAGTACTTGAAGCAGTTATTTGTTATTACCAAATTTATTGATGAAATTTTACTAGTCTCTATACATTTAAAAGTCATCAGAAAGGAGCAACTAGGTGTTTCAGTGGATAAAGAGCCAGGTCCAGAGATGGGAGAACCTGGGTTCAAATGTGGTCTCATCTAATTCCTAGATATATGACCCTGGGCAACCCAATTGCCTAGCTCTTACCACTCTTCTGCCTTCTAAATGATACTTAGTATTGATTCTAACACAGAAGGTAAGAATTTTAAAAAAGCACTCAGCATAGCACTAGCCCAGCACATAGTAAGCACTATATAAAGGCTACCTATTATTATTTTTTTATCATTATCAATCACAAATATTTAACGTGATTGTGAAGTTTTTAAAACAAATGACTGCTTCATAGTAGGGATGAGTAGGACTTTGTAGATTAGAATTTTACATCTGGTCTGAATCTGGATGGAGGATCTAGAGATTTTGAAAGTGATTCAGAATTTGAAACATCTAATCCAAGTTAAACCAGTGAGTGTTTATTAACTCTGTACTGTGTGCCAGATGCTGTGTTAGTCATTGATGATACAGAAAACCATTCTGGACCTCAAGGATTGTACACTCTATTAGAACAACACACTATATCAGTAAATAAGTTAGATCTTTAACACATGGAGGCTGAATATAGACCAAAACAAACTGTATTTAAATTCCTTCCTCACTTTGTTCCTTCGTTCCTTCCTTCGTTCCTTCGTTCCTTCATTCCTTCGGTCCTTCCTTCCTCCCTCCCTCCCTCCTTCCTTACTTCTTTCCTTCCTTTCTTCCTCCCTCCCTCCTTTCCTTCCCTCCCTCCCTCCCTCCCTCCCTCCTTCCTTACTTCTTTCCTTCCTTTCTTCCTCCCTCCCTCCTTTCCTTCCCTCCCTCCCTCCCTCCCTCCTTTCCTTCCTTCCTTCCTTCCTTCCTTCCTTCCTTCCTTCCTTCCTTCCTTCCTTCCTTCCTTCCTTCCTTCCTTCCTTCCTTCCTTCCTTCCTTCCTTCCTTCCTTCCTTCCTTCCTTCCTTCCTTCCTTCCTTCCTTCCTTCTTTCCTTCCTTCCTTCCTTCCTTCCTTCCTTCCTTCCTTCCTTCCTTCCTTCCTTCCTTCCTTCCTTCCTTCCTTCCTTCCTTCCTTCCTTCCTTCCTTCCTTCCTTCCTTCCTTCCTTCCTTCCTTCCTTCCTTCCTTCCTTCCTTCCTTCCTTCCTTCCTTCCCTCCCTCCCTCCCTCCCTCCCTCCCTCCCTCCCTCCCTCCCTCCCTCCCTCCCTCCCTCCCTCCCTCCCTCCCTCCCTCCCTCCCTCCCTCCTTCCTTCCTTCCTTCCTTCCTTCCTTCCTTCCTTCCTTCCTTCCTTCCTTCCTTCCTTCCTTCCTTCCTTCCTTCCTTCCTTCCTTCCTTCCTTCCTTCCTTCCTTCCTTCCTCCCTCCCTCCCTCCCTCCCTCCCTCCCTCCCTCCCTCCCTCCCTCTCTCCTTCCTTCCTTCCTTCCTTCCTTCCTTCCTTCCTTCCTTCCTTCCTTCCTTCCTTCCTTCCTTCCTTCCTTCCTTCCTTCCTTCCTTCCTTCCTTCCTTCCTTCCTTCCTTCCTTCCTTCCTTCCTTCCTTCCTTCCTTCCTTCCTTCCTTCCTTCCTTCCTTCCTTCCTTTCCTTCCTTTCTCCTCCTCCTCCTCATCTTCCTTCTGCTTTCTCTCCTCGTCCTCCACACCCTCCTCTTCCTCCTCTCCCTTCTCCTCCTCTTTCTCCCCTCTTCTCCTCTGCCTTTTTTTGAGATCTAATCCACAAAATGACTAATATAGAAAAATGTTATAGTATTACATATGTAAAATTGATGTCAAATTTCTAACCACTTCAAGAAAGGAGGAGTGATGGTAAAGGAGGAAGGGCAGTGGGAGAGAGGGCAACAAGTAGGGAGAGAATTTGAAACTCATATTAAAAAAAGAATGTCAAAATTGTTTTTACATGTATTTGGGGGAAATGGGATATTATTTAAGAGAAAAGTCTTTAAAATAATTTGAATTGAAATTTTTTAGCTGCTTAAGGTGAGTAATTATGTTTTATTTATCTTGGTACCTATTAATGCCTAGTACATAGTATGCACTTAATACATGTTTATGGAATTAACAGGCAAGAATTACTTAGAAAAGACAACCTCTTTATATCTGAACTGTTTCTAGGATTGGAAACTATTGACGTTCAGCATTAGTGTCTACATAAAACCCAGAAAAAAAAAACATTTAGCTTGAGATCAAGAGTAAAACCACAAAGACATGAAAAACTAAACTCGATCAAAGATCATTTGGATTTCCCCTCACTTCTTTCTGTTTATGTTCCTCTCAGATCTAAAAATGGTTACCTTTATCAGAGTTCCTTCATCTGTTAAAATGGCAGAATACTATAGTACTAGCTGCTGCACAGGGAACTTTCCATTTACCCCCTACCTTGGACACTGAAAGCTTAAAAAAACCCAACTCTTTAACAATGACTTGATTGGCTTTGTCCTAACCATCTCACCTTCAGTTAGTAAGAAATCCTCACTACTGACACAGATAGGAAAAAAAAATCCATTATTAAAGATGATGCTAATTAACAAGGAGAATGAAAATCAACTGTTAAGGACCTCATATGGTCAGGCTAGCATTACTGGTTAAAAACAAAGTATAAAAGTAAGAGAGTTGATTAATCAAAAGCATTCCACATGGACACTGTGAAGTCAACCAACTAGGGTTCTTATTTTTGCGTGTGGTACCTGGAATAATACATTAAACACATTTAGATGGATTCATATTCATACATTTTTGGTCACATATTCTCATCATGTGGGATTCTTTCCTTAGGTTCTCCTTAGAGAATCTTTCCAGCATAGTAGGTACTTGATAGGCTTGTTGAGTGATGAAGTAAATGAATGGTGGCTCAAATGTTACCCTTTTCATGAAGCATTTCCAGGCTACACTAAGAAGGTTATGTTGATTCCTATCCTAAACTTCTTTTTAATTTCTCTTTAGTCTCAGAGTTTATTATCCAATTGTCTTCTTTATATGTATTAGTCTTGTGTCCCCAATTAATTTTTGGACTCCTCAAAGGTAGAGATTATGTCTTTTGTTTCTTTTATCTATTCCCCCAGGGTCTAGTCCAGGGCCAAACATATAGTAGGTGCTTAATCAAATGAATAAATGCTCATTATCTTTAACATAAGGTTTCATACTAAATGTTCAATTCAACAAATATTTATTGAGGGCTTATGTCCAAGGCATTCTGCTAGGCACTGAGGATTGAGAAACCAAAGTAAAAAAATCCCTGTGCTTAAGGAGTTTATATTCTACTAGGAGGAGGTAACATTTATGCAAGAAATACAAATATGTGCAAAGAAACACAAAGTTATTTCAAGAGGGAAAAAGTCCTAATGACTAGGGGATTGATCTAGAAAAACTAATAACTGGCATGTGAGCTATGCTTGGAAGAGGCTAGGCATTCTGAGAAGCAGAGTATATTACAGCCCTGGGTGACAAAGGGCCAGAAACAGGAGATGAGGTTATCTTGATTATAAGTAAAATTTCTTTTACAGAAATTCAGACTTACACAATTGAAAAAATAGAGTATTGATTTTTTTGGCAGCACCTAGGGCATTAAATTTAAGGAATTTTTAGGTAGTATACACCATTTTACAGTGTGATGCATACTTTCAAAAATGTGTTATGACATGCCAGCTCCATTGTAAGAGCTGACGCTTATGTAGTGCTTTACAAATTCTATCTTATTTTGTCCCTACAACAACCTTTGAAGTACGTAGTATAGTTATCCCCATTTTATGGATGAAGAAGTGAGGTACAGAGATGATTAGGAAATATTATCCAGATCATTCAGATAATGGGTAACAGAGTTATTAATCAGCCCCCAAGTCTTCTGAGACCAAAATTCTGAATTTTTATCCTAGACCATAGTTCAGATAGAGAGTTGAAGGGAGTGGAACATTGGAGGGGACGTATGGAAAACTAGAAGCATAGTAGAATGTTGGATGGAGTAATGGATTTGGAGTCATGAAAACCTAGGTTCAGGTCTTTCTTTTGCCATCTACTAGTTCTCTGATATTGGTAAGGCACTTAATTTCTGAGTCTCAGTTTCCTGAGACTATAAAATGGAAATAATGCTCTCTATAGTATTCAATTCAAAGTATTTTAAAAAGAGGTTCAAATAAATTAAAAAAAAACATTTTATAATTTTTAAGTTTCCTTAAAATAGCACTGGTTTTCATTATTAATATTAATCTGTCCATTGCTATTTAGTTGGTAGAAGAATTTGGGCAAAGCTCCTAAATTCTAGGATTATTTATTTCACTTCTTTCCCATTCTCCTTCCACCTGTGCAGCATCATTGTAGACACATAGTAGGGCTTTAAGAAACACTCATTGAATTGAATCACCATGAGAAAAATCAATCAACTTGCATAAATGAGCAAGTAATTAAAGGGACTCTTCTTGTAAGATCACCAAATGTACAATGGACAGTCTCGGGACAAGATTGAATGGAAATAGAGACTAAATTTTTCCAATATCAGCCTCTTCAGATGAGAATAGAAACACCAGAGATAGGGAAAACCAGAAATATTACTCTCTGCTATTGGGGTTCATCAGAAGCTGTAGACATACCCTTCATCTCAAAAGTTCTTGCCTGGCACCATTTCTGAGAGCTCCAATCTCTGGAAAAGAAAAAAAAGAATTAGAGAATAATTTAAACAGTAAGGGCAACTTCTCTTAAACCTGCCATTTCTTGTGTAAACACACAAGAAACAATGTGGTCTTTCGGATGACCCCAATATAGTCGAGAATTTTAGGTAGTTTGCCAGCTAAGTACATGTGAAATCGAATAAGCATGGCCCTTTTTGTTAGCCTTTCTCTGGGAATGAGTTTCCTTTCTACATAGGTAACAGAAAATCCTGTGACATATTCCTTCAGCCTTTATTTTACATTTATTGGAGCCTTTCCCATCACATCTATAGGAATGAGACTCAGCTGAGCACCCCATAGGACTATAAGTCTACCTCTTAGACAGGGAAATTAAGTGTTTGGTTTTTTTTAATTGGTTTAAAAAATAGCTTACTCTTTCAACAGAGAGAAGGGATCCTTTTCATGGGTGTTAGCAATGCTACTTTTACTCATTAGGACCGGGAAAATAACAAATAAACCCAAGTCAAGGAATATCAGGCACCTTGGAAAAGGGACACTATCACTCCACTGTTCAGCCTGTCAACTGTCAAGTTAATTAGGATGAAATTAAAAACACATTTTCCAAGATGTTTCACAGCCCAACCAGTTAAATAGAGATTTTAACAAAATTGAAAGCATATTATACCGAGATTTGTGGTTTCCAGCCCAGTGAGTGAGTGCTGGAAAGTGTGATAAAATAACAAAATTGCTGCCTAATAATCTATAGAATAATATTGTCAACTAATGGATGATAATAAAATAAAAGCTGTTATTAGGGTAAAACATTATAACAAAAAATCCAACTTTTATTTGCAGCGCCTCCCCCTTAATGGTTTCTAGCATTTTGAAAGGTAATTTAAACAAGTACATTGTGTCCTTATTGAAACTGTTTCATCTCGCTAGCTTCTGAAAATGGCTTTAACATCTCTCTGAACAAAAGCTCCTCTAATAAGACAACAAAAAGCCCACAAAAGCACTGGCCGGCATCATTGCATCAAGGCAACGACGGACAGCAGCCTGCAAATGCTGTTTCTTTTTTCTTGCATGTAATTAGATGAATTAAAAGGACAAAGTGGTTAATGTAACTGTTGTCCGGGGCCCCCCGGCTCTTTTCATTCTGTCCATTTTAGACAAGAGCCCATGGCTTTTTGCTTCAGCAATGCAGGGAAGAATGTTGGCAGTAAGTAAAATTAACAAGCTTAATCTGTGAGGAATCTGCTCTGAGTCATAGATGAAATGTATCTCGAGCAACGAAAGGCTAGTCATTCCTGCTCTCCTTTTATATGCCTAATAAAACTTACAATAAATTAACTGCATTTTAGTTTTCAGCCCTGGCTCTATTAATCAGGGCTGAGACATATAGTCAAGTTACAATAGGAAGACCTCAACTGGTACATTTCAGCTAGGCAATTAGGGCCCATTGGTCCAGCTCTAATTAGTCCTCAGATGTTGATATTTCAAGTACTGTTTTATGATCAGATTTCATTTCTTTGGAACCTCTTAAGTCACTGGCTAGTGAGAAGGGTGGTAGATATTATCAGTCCAGGTCACTAGAGTCACTCGATGTTTTGGCATTAGGAAAGGTTTGATATTAGGAGAGAAAAAAAATCTCCCCTACTCAAATTGGTTGGCTTAAGGTAGGTACCCCATCAAATTGATAGCTCAGCTGCCCGGAGGGCTGCCTCAATTCCCTTCATTGGGAGTTACTTAGATTTTCTGTAGTTTTATAAAATTTCAGCCAAGAGGCCATTCTCCCATCTCCTCCCCTCTTCCCAAGACCTTGCTAAAGGTTTCTGAGAAATTCTAAGGCAAGAAGGAAGGGGGTGGAGAAAAGCTCCCAGTCCTCCATTTTCCTTTCCTGGCCAAAACTGAGCTCAGAATCGCAACTTTGAACAATCCGTGTTCTGTTGGTAAAATATGACTTTGTTTCATTATGAAAAAAAATTAGAAAATTAAATTCATTATATTCAATTACTAAATGATTCATTTGGCTGCTTAATGAAGCTGCACATTATGCTAACAAGATAAAGATGAAGAATAACATTTGATGAGTGACTGCAGGCATTCTGTGTACTGAAGGTTCAGAGATACACAGCTTAAGAGCTGCTTATGATTTCTGTTGATGGCAAGAAAGAAAGCTAAGGCCAACTCAGTAAAGATGAAGAAGATGCGAATGAGAAAAGAACATGTCTGCCTTCTTAGGAAACTTAGAACAAAATTTCATGCTAAATCTCCCCTCCCCTTCCTCCTCTAATACCTCTACTTCTTCTTCCCCCTCCTCTTCTACCTCTCCTCTTCTTCCTCCTCCACTTCTTCTTCTTTTCCTCCTCTTCTTTATCATCTCCTCCTCCTCCTCCTCTTTCTCTTTGTCCTCTCTCCTCTCCATAACAGGGTGAGATGAAGGAGCAACTCTCCCTTGAAAGCAGATACAAGAAGCTAGTCAATTAGCATAGATGAGTCTACCAACAGAATTATGACCAGGGACACCCTGGGAGAACAGGTAGAGAATACAGTAGGGTGGGGGAGCAGGTCATCTAACCCTGTTTCTACTAATTCCCCTTTCCATGATTGTAGGCATCATTATGTTCCTAAAAACCCATCTCAAATCACTATCATAAAGTTTTTATCACTTTTCTCTATTTTAGCAGAAAAAGCTGAGAATAAGGACTCTACTTGACTCCAGTCCTCACTAACCAACTGTATTACCATAGACAAATCTTTCAACTATCTTGAGCTCAGTTTCTTCATCTGTAAAATGAGGGAATTGGAATCATTGATCTTTAAGATTTATCAGTCTTAAAGGTTTTAGGAATCAGTATAGGGATTTCTATTAAATCCCATGCTGGGTTGCAAATTAATTATATATTCTCTGAAAATATGTCTTTTGGAAAAGAGCAGCTAGGTGATACAGTGGCTAGAGAGCTGGACCTGGAGCAGGAAGACCTGAATTCAAATCCAGACTTAGGTACCTACTACCTGTGTGACTCTAGACAAATCACTTAATCTCTTAGTCTCATCTATAAAATGGGAATAACAATAGAATTGTTATTAATTAATTAATAGGGTTATTGTGGGAATCACATGAAATAATCATTATAAAGGGTTTAGCAAAATGTCTAGCACAGGGGGCAGCTGGGTAGCTCAGTGGATTGAGAGCCAGGCCTAGAGATGGGAGGTCCTAGGTTCAAATCTGGCCTCAGACACTTCCCAGCTGTGTGACCCTGGGCAAGTCACTTGATCCCCATTGCCTAGCCCTTACCACTCTTCTGCCTTGGAGCCAGTACGCAATATTGACTCCAAGACAGAAGGTAAGGTTTTAAAAAAATTTCTAGCACATAGGTATAGAAATGTTAGCTATAATGATGAGAGACAGAGTTTTAGAGTACGTAATACAAAATCATTTATTAAGTACTTCCTATGGGCACTTAAATAAATCAATAAATATTTGCTAAGTGCTATGTGCCAAGACTTGTGTTAAGTGCTGGGTATTTTCCTAAACATTGGGGATACACCCAAAGAGATAATAAAAAAGGGGAAAGGACCTACTTGTACAAAAATATACAACTCTTTTTGTGGTGGCAGAGATTTGGAAATTGAGAGGGCATCAGTCCATCAGTTAGGGAATGGCTTAAGGAACTGTGGTATATGTTGGTGACAAAATATTATTGTGCTATATGAAATGGTAAACAGAATGATTTCAGAAAAAGTCTAGAAACTACATGAACTGATGCTGAGGATCTGGTATGAAGATCAACTCTGAGAGACCTGGCTACTCTCAAGCAATATAATGATCTGGAACAATTCTAAAGAACTTATGATGGGGAATGTTATCTACCTCCAGAGAAGAACTGTTGGAGTCAGATGCAGATCAAAACATACCATCTTTCAGATCAGTTTATTTTTGGTTTTATTTTGGTTTTGTATATGAAAGTGAGTTTTTCATGATAACGCATGTATGGCTCAGATCAAATTGCTAACCATCTCTGAGGAGGGAGAGGAAAGTAAGGGAGGCAGATTGTTTGGATCTTATTATTTTGGAAAACGTATGTTGAAAATTATTATTACATGTAATTGGGAAAACAGAATATCTTTGAACTTAAAAAAGAAATAAGTATTGAAGAATAAAAATAAAGTTAAAAACTGTCCTAGCTGTCCCAAACCTTCTTATTTTACAGCTGAAAAAACCAGGACCATAAGAGTTTAAGTGACTTGGCTAAGACCACATAGGTAAATGAAAGAACTAGACATCAAATCCAATGCCTCCTTCAGACTCAATACTTCTTTCCACTACCCCATGTTCCCTGCAAAGATTTAGAGATAGGATAGCATGGAGACTTTGGGGGTCATTATTGCAAACATAGCTTCCTCTTAGCAAATCAAGATATCCATAATAACTATAGAATTCTTTAAGCAGGAGTGAATTACAGCTCTAACAGCTGAATCTGTCTATTTACCAGGAGCAAAATTAAAGTGGTATCTTATTTCTAATGAAAAGGGAATCCAGAGAACTATTACAGATTCAGAGTTCATCTAAACCTCTCACAGCAGCTATGGCTGTAGCTCTCAACCTTATAGTCATGGCCATTATGGAGCCTTATTAAGAAATAGTAAGAAAAACTGAGGTAGTATTGGGGTGGGGGAGGAGTATGCTTCATTCCACGAATAGGCTGAAGCATGTGATTTCCGCAGATATTAAGAAGATCTTTATTAAAAGGTTGTAATTTTAGTAAATTATTTTTAAGCCAATTATCAATGGGAATGAAATCAGGAACTTCTGCAGATGGTCATTTTCACAAAATCATTTGTTATTCTGATGCTCATTGTTGGGTGAAAGTCTGCAGCTTACAATTTTATTTCAGCAAAAATTGATTGACTGAAAATTAAAACTGTTTATTTTAAAAATCTCTAATGTAAAAATATCAAAAGACATGATCAAGTGACATGTTAATTGTATATTTTTGTTATATCCTTATTTGATAAGTTTGCTTTATTTTATTTTTTCTCTATTCTTCAGTAGGTACATAGTTAGCATGAAGAAGAATGTGTACCCTCTGAAAACCCTTAATACAGAAGGAAGGAAGCAGTTAAGGTCAATGGTTTTGGTCGTGCCAGAGGAATATATAAAGAAATTCACTGTCTAGGTGACAGAAGGAAGCATAACCAATACCAAAATTTCAAGAAAGAATTTGTCAGAGAGGCAGTTCTGCCAATCCTTTGAGATTTAGCTTGAATGGTAATAGCCCCATGAAGTCTTCTCCTCAGTCCTCTTGTTAGAAGGAATATCTTCTCTTTCCGCTTTCTTATCACTTTGGTTGGACCTTTCTTTTTCAAATAATTGCATTCTACACTGTACTACACTGATTTGTTTTACCTCGATAATAAACACTGTATTGGATTGAATTATCTTTTCTTCTAGACTTTAAGTTCATTCAAATCAAAGCCCTATTTCTCATTCTTTGTTAGTATGTCTAGTTTGGCACCTGATATTTTTTCTCTCATCCCTCTAGCCAATGCCCATTCCCCACCACATACATATGCACATGCACATACACACATTGTGTAGGGGTAGTTGTATTAGTAGTTGCTCCCCAATGTTGCTTCTAAGCTATTCTCTTGTTCCTATCACCCAGCAAGGTTGAATTGAGGTAAAAAAAATACAGGGTTCAGGAGAAGCATTAAAAAGTAAATATGAAAAAGGAAGCATAAGGGATTCAGAAAAAGTTAAATTGTTTATGTTTCTATTTGGGAAGATGACACATGTACCTTCTAAAATTTTATTATTATTAGAGCAGTTAGAAGGCTTCTAAATATAAGGTCTGAAAGTGAGCTGATTATTTTGGTATGATGTACAAAAAAATGCATGGTCCAGAAAGGTGTCCTGGGAAAAGGGGAAGGAACAGGAAAAAAAGGAAAAATTCAGTGCTTCAGGAAGTTTTTACAGTGGAATGAAAAATGGTGGTGGAAGTACATAGGAAATGTTTTTAACTTCATTCAAATCTAAATTGCTTCCAAGAGAGAATACACACATACACACATTTATACATATATACATACAATATATATCTATTCATATAAAAATAGTAATAAAAATCTATCTTACCCAACAGGGAAATAAGAGGGAACAGTGATAAAGGAAAGTGGCTGGCTGATTAAAAGGAAGATAGATAAAAAGAAAGAGGTTAGAAGCAAGATAGACTTTAAAGGAGACTAGGGAAGAAAGAGAGAGAGAGAGAGAGAGAGAGAGAGAGAGAGAGAGAGAGAGAGAGAGAGAGAGAGAGAGAGAGAGAGAGAGAGAGAGAGAGAGAGAGAGAGAAAGAGAGGATAAGTAGAAAAAATAGGAGGAGGGAAATGGACATTTTATAATCATAACTGAATGTGAATGGAATGTACTCATCCATAAAAAAAGGAAACAGATGGCAGAATGGATTAGAAACCAGAACCCAAAAATATGTTGTTTACAAGAAACACACTTGAAACAGTCACACACAAATTTTAAAATTAGCAGCTGGAGCAGAATCTATTACATTTTAGATGAAGTAAAAAGGCTGATCTCAGACAAAAGCAAAAATTAAAAAAAAAAGATAAATAGGACAACTGTACCTTGCTAAAGGCACCAAAGACAATGAAATAATATAAACACTAAATATATATGATTCAAATGATATAGCATCTAAGTTTTTAAAGGGAAAATTAGTGAAGTATGGGAAGAAGTAGATGGTAAAATCATACAAGTGGTGGACTTCAACTGTTTCCTTTCAGAGCTAGATAAATCTAACCACAGAAGTGATTTTAAAAAGTCAGAGATGAATAGAATCTTTGAAAACTTAGATAGGACAAGCCTCTGGAGAAAAATGAATGGGAACAGAAAGCTGTATACATTTTATTCAGCTGCACATGGCATCTTCACAAAAATTGACTTTGTATTAGGGCATAAAAACCCAATAACCAAATGCTGAAAAGCAGAGTTTTTTTTCTTTTTTTTCTTAATGCACCCTTTTTAGACATAATAAAATATAAATTATATTTATTTAATAAATATATTTAATAAATGGTTATGGAGGCATAGATGAAAAATTAATTGAAAACTAAATGAATCCTCAAAAATGAATTGATTTTTAAAAAGAAAACCAAATTGTTAGTATCAGAAATTAAAAGGATGAGTACATCTCCAGTGAAAATGAAATTAAAGTAAATATTAGTCAATATTTTGCCTAATTATATGCCAGTAAAAATAATGATCTAAATGAAATGGAAGGATATTTACAAAAATATTAATTGCCCAGATTAACAGAAGAGGAAATAGAATAGTTAAATAACCCTATGTTACAAAACACAATTGAACAAACCCTCAATGAGCTCCCTAAGAAAAAAATTTCCAGGAGTAGATTGATTTATAAGTGAATTCTATCAAATATTTAAGGAACAATTAATCCCAATACTAAATAAAGTATTCAAAATAGGTATAGGAGTCATATAAAATTCCTTTTATGCCAAGAATATGGTGCTGATATTTAAACCAGGGAGAGCAAATATAAGAGAAAGAAAACTATAGACCAATTTCTCTAATGAAGTCAGGCAAAAAATTTAAGTAGGGGGCAGCTGGGTAGCTCAGTGGATTGAGAACCAGGCCTAGAGATGGGAGGTCCTAGGTTCAAATCCGGCCTCAGCCACTTCCTAGTTGTGTGACCCTGGGCAAGTCACTTGACCCCCATTGCCTAGCCCTTACCACTCTTCTGCCTTGGAGCCAATACACAGTATTGACTCCAAGACAGAGGTAAGGGTTTAAAAACAAAAAAACCCAACAAAACAACAACAACAAAAAAAACTTAAGTAAAGTGCTAACAAAAAGATAATAGCAATATATTAAAAGGATCACACAGTATGATCAAGTGGAATTTACATCAGGAATGCAAGATTTATTCAGTAAGAAAAAACTATCAGTGTAATGGAACATATCAATAATAAAATCAACAGAAATTATGATTATTTCAATAGATGCAGAAAAAAACTTTTGATAAAATACACCTCCCATTCCTATTAAAAAACAATAGAAAGCATAGGAATAAATTGAATTTTCCTTAAGTCTTTCTTAAAATGATTAAATAGTATCTATTTGAAATCAAAAGCAAGTATTGTCTGTACTGGTGATAAACTTGAAGCCTAAGAATACCTAAGATCAGGTATTAAGCAAGGATGTTCATTATCAACACTATTATTCAATATTATATTAAAAATACTAGCTGTAGCAATAATACAAGAAAAAGAAATTGAAGTAATAAAAACAGACAACAAAGGAACAAAATTGTCATTCTTTGCAGGTGATATGGTGGTATACTTAGGAAAAACCTCATAGAATCAACAACAAAAAATTGGTTGAAACAACATGTATGCCAAAAATGGCAGGATATAAAATAAACCAAAATAAATCATCTGCATTTCTATACACTACCAAGAAAACTCAGTGGTAGAGATGGGAAGAGTAATATCATTTGAAATAACTGCATACATTATAAACTCCTTTGGAAAATTACCTGGCAAAACAAACCTAGATATTTTATGGACATTGTTACATACCAGTCTTCATACGAATAAAGACAGTTCTAAGCAATTGGATAATTGCTAATGCTTAAGCAAAGCCAATGTAATAAAAATGACAATTCTCAGTTAATTTACTTATTCAGTGTCATACCAAACTACTAAAACAATTATTTCATTGTTATAAAAAATAACAAAATTAATCTAGAAGAAAAAAGTTAGGACTATTGAGGGAATCAATAAAAAAGTGAAGGAAGGCTGCCCAACAGTAGCAGATAAATGGTCAAAGGATAAGATCTGGCAGTTTTCAGAACTATAAATTAAAGATACTTATAGTAAGAGGAAAAAATGCTCTAAATAACTATTGATTAGAACAATAAGAATTAAAATAACTCTGTAATACTGCCTTATACCTATCAGATTGGCTATTATGACAGAAAAGAAAAATGAAAAATGCTGGATGGGATGTGGGAAAATTGAAATATCACCAATGCACTGTTGGTGGAGTTGTGAATTGGTTCAACCATTCTGAAGAACAATTTAGAGCTATGCTCAAAGGGCTATAAAACTGTGCATACCCTTTGAACCAGCAACATCACTATTAGGTCTTTGATTCCAAAGAAATCAAAGCAAAAGCAAAAGGAGCTATTTTTACAATAATTTATAGCATCCATATTTGAGGTGGCAAAGATTTGAAAATTAAGCAGATGCCCATCGATTGAGAAATGACTAAACAAGTTGTGGAATATAATTGTGATGGAATACAATTGTGCTATAAGAAATGATGAGCAGAATTGTTTCAGAAAAAAACTTTGAATGACTTACATGCACAGATGCAAAGTGAAAGAGCAGTACCAGAAGAATGTTATACATAACAATAGCAATTTTTCAAGAATAATCAACTGTGAAAGAGTTAGCTACTCTTATCAATACAATGATCCAAAACAATTCCAAAGGATCCATAATGGAAAAAAAAAAAAACCTATCCATTTCTAAAGATAGAAATATATACTTTTTCTTGTTTTTTTTTCTTGTGTTTTTTTTCTGTCACATAGCTAATATGGAAATATATTTTGTGTTACTTCACATGCATAATAAATATCATATTGCTTGCCTTCTTAAGGAGTGGGGAGGAAAAGGATGGAGAGAATTTGGAATTCAGAATTTTAAAAAATGAACAGAAAAAAATTTTTACATGTAATTCAGAAAAATTTAATCAAATGAATAAAAATATATTAAGAAAAAAACTAAAAAGCTGAAAAGGAACATTTCTATCTTTAAGGTTTGGCCTTCTTTGTCACAGGATAATGGCAGAAGTCTGATATCACACAAAATTAAAAAAAACAAAATCTTTGATTTCTCTATGAATCTTTTCGGATTTAAAATATTTTCTAGTAAATATAGGTTTTCTTCCTTCTCTGGCTTCTCTCTAATTGTAGATACAGATGGTTCTTTAGAAAAATAAGATTCACATATTAACCTGAAAATTGATTAACAAAGAACCAATATGCTCCATTCTCCCCATATTCTGGGAAATTGAGCCTGTTGGAAACTACTCCTTATCTTCCCAACCCCCTTAAAGAGAGAGACTGATTTAATAATAATAACTGATATTTATATGGTACTTTAAAGTATTCATGATGCACTTTACAATTATGATCTCATTTATCTTCACAACAGCCCTGGAGTGTCAGTATAATTATTACCCCTATTTTATCAATAAGGAAATTGAGGATGAGGAAGGTTAAATGATTTTCCTAGAGTCACATGGCTTCTATCTATCTGAGGTAGGATTCAAATTCAGGTCTTTCCAACTCAAGATTCAGAGCTCTATTCACCTACCTGCATGAGAATAATGATGATCTGTGTCCCTTCTTTCATAATCTAAACCAATGTGATAAATACTTATTAAGTACCTACAACATTCCAGGCCATTTAAGTCAATAAATATTCACTAAGTGCCTCCTATTTGCCAGGCACTGTCCTAAGCATTATGGACACAAATAATAAAAAGGAAGACAGTTGTTGCCCTTAAGGAACTTACAGTCTAGCACATGCACTAAAATTTCTGAAAGAATAAGGACATAGCCATTGACATAAAATCTTCTTTCTAATTTCTTGTGAGAGCTTCTCATGTTTGCTTGGTAAAAATTTGACTTGATTTGAGGACCTACTCAGAGCTACAAGAGAAGAGTGTCATGAAAAAAGGCTATTTCACTTTTTGCCAAAGCTTAAACACTGGATTTTTAAATTTAACTTTTATAGAGTGAAAAAACACAGGAATAAAAAGTATAGCAATTCTGATGGACTTTACTGCTTATCTGATCCATTGTGCAGAAATTGGTCATTAAAGTCGCAAACACTCCATTCAACTAAAAAACAGCGGATTCACTGGCTGTTCAGAGAGCAGTCTACTAAGGTGATTGATATTTGGACTGGAGGGGAAGCTTAGTGGGTGACTCAGCAGTTCCCCTAAGTCTATTTTGTAGGCAGCTTAGTCTGGGGTGGCTATTACCTATTTGTAATTTCAAATATTCTCAGATTATTTATTGGCTCTTTTTGATCCTTTCCATTTTTTCACTGTTAAAGTCACTATTTAACTATTTAACTATTATTCTATTTAACTATTCAGAGCAATCCCAGAACAAGATGAACACATTTACTTAATGTCAGGTCATCAGACAGTTTTCTAGAAATTTCAGGCTACTGCTACTCTCTTGTCTTCTTCCTCTCTCTGAAACTTATTTCTGTAATAATATCTTTTGCATCTGGTCCTACTTCTCTACTTAAATGGTAACCAACCTACTCCAGTCTCTCATTTATTCTCATCTAGAAAACAAACCTTCCAACTTACCATCCTACCTTCAGTAAACCCACTTTCCAATCCATCTTCCACACTATTGCCCGAGTCATCCTCCCATCAGATAGATACAGTCATGCCACTCCTCTACTCAAATAATTCAGTGGCTCTCTCTGTTGCCTATGATTTGAGTTCAACGCACATTTTTTGATAACTTACTATGTGGTAAGAAAGTGAAGTGAAATAGTCACTGCCTTCTATTGCATAAAATCAACTGGGAGGGGTGGAAGTGAGATGAAACATCTACATGGAAAGGTAAATGTACTGTGTATAAAGTTATATAAGACAATTTCATGATGAAGATGTAATTGGCAAGGTGGGGGAGTTCAGGAAAGACCTTACAGATGAGGAGGCACATGATCTGTGTTTTAAAAAGAACTTAAGGATTCTAAGAAGAGGAGAGGAGCAAGGGCATTCCAGGCATGGACAAGGGAATGGGAATGACATTTACAAAAAGAATTAACAGGTCAATTTGACTAGAGCAGATATTGTGTGAAGGAGCGTGATATGAAATAAGACTAGAAAGGTAGATGGAAGTTATGTGATGGAGGAATTTCAATGACAGACTGAGAATTTGGGGTTTTACTCTCAAAGCAGTAGATAGCCATTGGGAGTTTTTGAATGAGCTGATTAGCTCCATGTTTCTGGAATATCAGTTTGGAAGCACTGTGGAGGATTAGAGATGGGAAAGAATGGAAGCATGGGAGCAGTCTAAGTGGGACATAATGAAGGCTTGAACTAGGGGGGGGGCATTATGGATGAAAGCTTCTTTGCTGTGGTGGGAGATAGTGCTAAATGCACAAACCATGAACAGATAATTCTTCCAGCTCTTAAATATAATGTCTTCAGAAGTTGGTCACAGATTCCAGATTGACTCAGTTCTTGACAATTTAATCTTATTCCTCTCTCAGGTCAGTTAGCCATCTCTTAATCTCCAACTTTGTTTAACTTGGCTCAGCATTCTATTTAGTTTCTCTTACCTAAGCCCTTTCTGAATCAGAAAAAAAAATCTCCCTCTTTCCACTTTTCATTCCCACTTACTTTCTTATTTGCAAGTGTTTTGTTAAGTGACTTATTGCTGGACAGGTGATGTCCTCATTGTTGCTCACTGAAACTTTCCCCTGAAACTAATGGAATCAAATAATCTCTCTTTGTGATTGTTCTTTTTCTGCTTAGAATTTTTAATGACAGTCTTCTCTCAGGGCATTCTGTGCTTTCGTAATTTTTTATTCTTCCTATCCTACTATTTTATTTTAATAAATCACCTCTGGCCACTCAGAAGTCAGCATCTCCAAAGCCCAAATTTAAATATACGACCACATTTAATAACATCCCTCTCTTATTTGCTATGTAAAGTGGGTACAATTCCAATATTCATATGATTGGAGAGGGAAGTTCATTCTAAGTTCTCGTTAATATAGTTAGTCAAGATACAGAATATAGAGTGCTTTTGGAAAATCCCCATTTTTTCAACTTTTACAATCTATATGACCTTAGACAAGTTACTCACCACCCCCTACCTCATTTTCCTTATTTATAAAATGAAGAATTAGACAAAATGACATTAGGTCCTTTTAGACCTAAAGCTATGATCTTACTTTTGGTTTCAATATGAAATATGAATCTTCGTGGATTTTTTACTTGTACATATAGAGGCCAGAGTCTCCTATATGTAGTAAGACTGAAAATTCACCCCTTTTGGACTCAGTCTGTCCATCTGTATAATGAAAATAACTGCATCAACTTCTCCAAATTGAAACTTCCCTTTATCAAAAACTCCCTTAAGGATCAGGATTTCAATGGCCCTCTAGGTGTTTTCAGCTACTGTGGTAGAATAATGCAATTAATAAAAAAACAAAAATCCTTGAGCTTCTGACTCAAAAATTCACTATATCTTGGTAATATTTAAAATGCAATTCCTCTACCATATGCTAATCATTTTATAATATAATCAATTAAGCATAAGCTATGAAAGTCTCTATACTGTATAATTATAGTGTATAATGCTTTAATTAATGTCTCTAGAAGATCCATTTTCTGAAATGAGATTCCATCTAGGATTATGATGAGCAATGTTTCTATTTTAGTCTAGTGATATATTCATAACTTTCAACAATGATTTGACTACTAAAAATCCATTGACCACTTACAGAGCAAATGCTGTTTCTCTAAAGACATATTGGAGTTGTAGGATATGAGTATTATCTTCTGTATCAGAATTTTGATTAATTACATTCAGCTAGCCTTTCATAGGATACACAAAAAATGAGGCAGAAACACTTGCTCTATGATCAAATATGGATTTATCATAATGTAGAAAGAGAAGTAAAAGGGACCTCAAGAATAATGTAGTCATGTAGTCTAAGGGTTCTAAACTTTATTTGTATTATGCACCCCTTGAAAAGTCTAGTGAAACCTAGAGATTCCTTCTCAGATACTGTTTTAAAAGTATAAAGCAAAATACATAGATGTACAAAGAAAGCCAATTATATTGAAAAAAAAAAGTTATTCAATCACTGGGGTTGGGGGGGAAGCAACTTCCTAGACCCAAGGCTAAAAAGCCGTGATTTAGTTTAACTTTCTAATTTTATAGCTAAGAAATATGAGATCCAGAAAAGTTGAAAAGTGGGTTTAGAATTATAAGACCTGGATTTGAGTCCCAGGTAGTCATTTGCGAGTTCCATGACTATGGGCAAGGAACAATTTTTCTGAATCTCCTTTTTCTTAGCTATAAAATGGGAATAACAAAACTTATACTGCCTACTTGTGAGAATACTTTCTAGGGAAGTGATTTGAAAATTATGGAGCCATCAAAAAACATGATATATTTTTTATTCCAATAGCATGAATGAATGAAAAATTATTTGTCAAATTCCTATTATATGCAAAGCATTGTGGATACAAATAGATAAGTGGAGACAGTTTGTGCTTTTAAATAGGTAAAATAATGGGATATAAAATGCAGATGGAACTTTTTAGCTGCAAACAAGACAGGAAATTTTCAGTGGTTCTCAATGTAGCAGCAAAGAAGGATGGCTTAGGGCACTGGGCTTGGAAGCAAGACAGTTAATATGAGGAACATTGCTATTCCAGGACTTTGGGACTTAAAGTACTAAATATCAGGATTAGCAGGAAAGTGGGATGGGTATGGCAGTGGCAGTATGTTTGACTTGCCTGGCATGTATTGCCTCCTGTTTTCCCTCAGAGTGCCTTGTAGCTTCAGCTATGTTGGTTAGCCTACTTTGGAGGTGGTAGTTGGTTGATAGTATGAAAGGAATCAGTTTTAGTGTCTTTTATAAGGGAAATTAATTAAAAGTATATTTTGCAATGCAAAACATTTCAGCATAAAAGAAATCTACAACATTTCTTCTGGAAATTTTCAATTACTTTCTTCCATTGACTGGCTTATTAATTCTCCCTTAGATTGTGTTAACAAAACAGCCAATGCACAAAAAAATTAGGCAAAGCAATTTGGTTTCAGGTAGGTGATTTCTAGTTTGATTGGTTTCTATTTTTTAATCTTCAACTCTTTTTTTGTTTTTGTTGTTTAGACACAGCCTTTGGAAGCCATGGCTGAATATTGAACAATATACATTGGTTGATGAAAAACAATGTAAACTTCTTAAGGGAAACTTCACTTTTGTTTCTCCATAATAGTACTTATCATAGTACATGACACAAAGGTGCTAAATTATGATAAAATAAAGTATAATGTCTGAGATATAGATAAAAGTCTTCATAGGAAAAATCATATCCCTGAGAACATAAGTAGAAAAATGGGATTAATGAATTGAATATGCAATTAAAAACCCAAGCAAAAGAAAAAAAAAACAAAAAAGTACAGAAGAAGAAAAGTTTAAAATTAGAGGAGAAATAGATCAGTTAGAAAATAAAGAAACTATAGATTGACTAAACCAGAAGCTGGTCCATATTAGACATGACTAAAATAGGAATGAGGAAAATCAAATTAGTCGAGTTAAAATGGACAAGGTGAAGATGTAACAAACAGAGAAGAAATAAAAACATGGTGGGATCTATTGATGTCTATCCTGTAGATTAGGTGAACAACTGGGGTGAATGGAAGGCTCTACAAATGACTTCCTGTGTGTCTGCTGTTTCAGTAAAGTCTGTGTTAATGAAAAAAAGCTTTTGAATTTCCAGAATAATTCAATCAGGTTCACTCAGTTCAGTGGTGACAAACTAAACTTCCTAACCTTGGTCAACTATCATGAGGAAATCTAAATGGGAGAATGTTGATAAATCTTAATCAGTGAGGAAAACCTCACTTCAAAAACACACTACTATATAAATTGTAGGTTATTAATAACATTTTCAGTGACTTAATTAAGGATAGTCTATTGTGGTAAAATGTACTGGGCTAAGATCCATTTCCTAGCTCTGCCATTTACTATATATTGTTGGGTGACCCATTTAATTTCAACAAAGGTGGTATGGTATAGTGGAATATGTGAGGGAATTGAAGTCCTAGTTCTGCCATTTAACACCTATATAGTTCCTTAGCTCTGTCACTTCACCTGTACAATAAATAGGAGTCTGAAGTTATAATGGATTTCATTTCTCAACAGGCATTTATTACTAAATCTCTACTATTTTCCAGGAATTGTGCTAACTCCTGGAGACATAAAGAAATGCAAACAGATTCTGCTTTCAAGGACTTCATGTGTGAAAATAAATATGCACAAACAATATATATATATATATATGTATATATATATATGGTAAATTGGAGATAATTATCAGAGAGAAGATAGTAGCATTAGGGATGACTGGAAAAGCCTTCTAATTTTAGAATCCTTTAGAAAACATTGTCAAATTCTTGAACATGATTCAACTTCCACCGTGCCATCTGCCAACACAAAAAGGAGTATCTATGCAGAATGTCTTCAGCGGGTGTTCTGTGCTTGTTCTCTTATATGAGAGTGGTGAATATCTTTGGTGAGTATATTTCTCTCTGTTTTATGCTTCATTTAAAATAAATTATCAGAAGAAAAAGATCACAAAATGTAAGAAAATGGTTATTGAGAATTGTATCAATATGTAAAAAATTAGAGGACTATAAAGCAAGATTACTTCTTGTTTTTTATATAAATGTTTTTATACCTGTTAATTGCATGAGATTAGCCAAATTATCCACAAAGAAAAAAACTAAATGGATGAAGAATTACTATATTCCAGACTAAGTTATAGAACTGAATAAAAAAAAACAACAACCTATAGAACTTGTCCATGTGACTATATTTAACCACTGGGGAAAGACAGTGAAGAGTTTAGGCACTGGTCAGGTCAATGTATTGCTGTTGCTATGATAGTATATCATTGATAGCTATATATTAAGTTAAATCCCTCCAGCTAGACTCTCCCATCAGCCTAGTCACTCTTTGCCTCTATGGGGTTATATGCTTTGAAATGCCTAGAATTGGAAATCAAAACAAAAAATGAATGTCAAAATTATTTTTACATTTAATTGGAGAAAAATAAAATATCATTAAAATATAAGTGTACTGATCTTTTTTTTTTACTTTCAACTTTATTATTCTTTCTTTTGATTTTTAGGATTTATGATTTTAATCATTAACTGAGGATTTTAAAATTTGTCCTTTTTCTAGGTCACCCCCATTCACTGATCTTCTCTTCTTATATTTTATTGATGTAAGCATTTAGAGATAGAAATTTCCCTCTTAAGTATAAATTTGGTTGTATCCCTTAAATTTTGATACGTTGTTTCCTCATTGTTATTTTCTTTAATGAAACTGTGGATTGTTTCTATGATTTGTTCTTTGATCCATTCATTCTTTAGCATATGATTATTTAGTTTTGAATTAATTTTTAGTTTTTCTGCTGCCCTTTGTTAAATGTAATTTTACTGCATTAAGGTTTGAAATGGATGCATTTGATATTTTTACTTTTCTACATTTGGTTGTGAGTATTTTATGTCCTATTATATGGCCAGTTTTTGTAAAGGTGTCATGTCTTCCTGAGGGGGGGACTATAATTCTTTCTATTTCTATTTGCTTTTTTCCTGAAGTCTATTATATCTAACTTTTTAAAGGTTCTTTTTACCTACTTAACTTCTTTTTTGTTTATTTTTTGGTTGGATTTACCTATTTTTGAGAGGGGAAGGTTCACATCCCCCACTAGTAACATTTTACTATCTATTTCTTCCCATAAGTCATGTAACTTCTTCTTTAGGAATTTGGATGCTATGTCATTTGGTACATATATGTTTAGAATTAATATTATTTCATTGTCAATGATGCCTTTCATCAACATGTAATTTCCTTCCTTATCTCTTTTGATTAGATTGATTTTTACTTTTTCTTTGACTCAATATGATTGCTACCCTTGCTTTTTTAAACTTTAGCTGAGGCATAGTAGATTCTGCTCCAGCCCCTGAATTTTACTATGTGCCTTTGTATTCAAAATGTGTTTCTTTTCAGGAGCATATAGTAAGGTTCTGTTTTTCAATTCACTCTGCTATGTTTTTCCACTTTATGGATAAGATCATCCTATTCCCATTCCCTTTATTAGTTGTTTCTCTCCATGTTATTCTCCTCCTTCTGCCTTGTTTACGCCCCTCCCTTTATTCTTTTAGCCTTTCATAGTCATTTTGCTTCTGATCACCACTTTCCCCATTTCACCCTCCTTTATGTCCATCCCCCATTCTGTTATTTTTCCTTCACTCCTACTTCCCTATAGGGTGAGGTAAATTTATCTATATGACTGAGTGTGAACTAATTTCAATGAGAATAAGGTTCAAACTTTGTTTGCTACCCCTATCTTCTCCTCCATTATATTGACTCTTAAGAACCTCTTCATGAGAGATAGTTTACACCCTTCTATCTCTTCTCCCTGTGTGTTCCTCTTTCCTGATCCTTGATTTAATGTAGAGGAGGGTATCAGCCCATCATATTCAGCTTATTCAATTTTTTCTTTCTCTGTGTACACTGTGTTGCCCTAGTAGTGATAAAATCATTAAGTATCTTAAAGTACTATAATATGTAATGTAATTTCTTTGTTTCCCTTTGAAACATATAGAGCTGTTTTCTGCAGTTCCTCAAGGTCCATCTCCAGCCATCTCAGGCAATGTGTTCTAAAATAACCCCTAATCACTTTGCAATAGTTATTGACAACGTGCCTTCTAACTTGTCTTATGCAATTTTCTTTAGATAGGTCAAAATCCAGGTATCTACCCCCAAACTCAATTATTCTGTTCATGAATCTGGAGGGTGTCTCTTCCTCATTTTGCTTAATTCTTTCAAATTCTGTCCACTTATCTGTACTGTCTGCACACTCTCTCATTGCTGTTAAGATGGCCTCTCTACAATAGTATAGTTGTAAATAATCCTCAGAGTTGTTATAGTCCCATTCTGGATCTTGAAATGGCCAGTGTGCTGCATTGTGCCCCTGGGTTTTGTTGACATTAGCAATTATTTTATTTTTCTCATGTTCAGTTAAAAAAGCCTGTAGCAAGTTCTCAATGTCTTTGTAAGAAGGATTATATTGAAAAAATATGTCTGTCATCTTTTTTATTACCAGAAAGGGATCTTGTTTATATGTGGGAATATTTCATGTTAATTCATTTATTTCTTGGGGAGTAAATGGTATATTGTGCCTTAAAGTCACCATATCCCCTTTCCATCTTATTTCAAGTACTTCTCTTAGAGGAAACATGCCTATAATTGAATTTGGTACCTGTGGGTCAGTTTGACTAAGAAGAGTTTCTTTACACAGATGAGACTTCCTTGGGGCTGGAATTGGTTTTTGTGTAAGAGAAGGAACAGGAGAAACTGGAATTTCAGGAGAAGGGTCTTGGGGATTAAGTTCAGCCACGATTTGCAGACCACAGAGTTGCAGAGAGAACAAGCCTATTAGCTGAGCTATAGGGAAGGTATTTTCCATCTCCATTTCGGGGAAGGGAACTTCCTCATTTAGAGTCTCAGAAACAGGTCTATCAGGTTCAGACCTGTTTTTGGTAGGGTGCATGTTTGCCAATTAATCCTGTAAGAAGCATTTTAAATTATCCAATTGGGCTTGAATGTTCTCTTGCATGTTTTTTATGTTTTCTTGTGTTTTATCTTCAGATTTTTGCATAATTTTCTGTATTTTAGTTTCATATTTTTGCATAATTTCTTGTATTTTAGCTTCAGAATTTTGCGTGTTTTTCTGTATTTCTGCTTCAAGTATTTTTTTTTATTTTAGCATCTCTTAACACAGTACTGAGGAGTAAAAAATGATATTACATAATAACATAAAAAATTGGAGGTATCCTGAATTCCTCAATATCCCTAATTCTTCAACCTCCATATAAATGTCGAGGAATATAGTATTCCTTTTTATCTATACATTTTGTAATCATTTCCCTAGCAGGCTTCACAAAACACATGGGGAGCAGGACAAGACCAAAACTCTCTTCAGGTTTCCCTCACTCCTAATTAAGAGTAATCTAGGCAGTATTGTCAGAGAGGGTTGCTTAATGGGTTGTTTGTTCCCCGAGGGAAAGGGGATTCATAGCTAAATAGCTTCCTCAGTCCTGCTGCTTTTTGGTTTAAAATCAAACAAACAAATGCTGTATTCAATTCAAATTAAGGAGAAAAGAGAAAAAAAATTTACTTACCTGCTCTCTCAGCTGTGTTTCAAACTGTTTAAAAAGCTGGTTTGAGTAAGTAATAAAGAAAGGAAAGAGATTTCACAGAACTTTGAGGGTCCTGGTCACAACCTTCATGGATTAGCCAGACTGTAAAGATAATTTTAGGATTTTGACTTAAAATCTTAATTAATTGGTCACCAGGAAAAAATCCCAAATAAAATACCCAAGTCAGTCTGGAAATTTATGGTAATTTTAATTAATATAGAGGGAAGGATTTAAAGAGAAGAGGGAAGAGGGTATAGGGTTTCTCCCACCTGGCCTGAGCCAAGGGGAGGTCAAGATCTCTGCTGATAGGTCTCTGAAGGAGATTAGAGGCTTCTGAGAGGTTAAAGTTTGGAAGTAAAGGAGGGAAAACTCAGCCAGAAACTCAGCACTGAACCAGACAATAGCTGTAGCCACGCCAAGATGATGAAAGGCCCCTCTCTGCTGCCAAAGGTACCAGAGAGAGGAAGTGATGCCAAATATATATACCTTTTACTCTTGTGTTCCCTCCTCTACATTTTCATGTTTACCAATCATATCAGAGGCTTTTCTTCAGGACTGCCCATTCTTTAGTTCTCATCTTCTTTGATTATTATATCTTTTGAGTTACTTAACACTTCTTTGTTAAGTTCACCTTTTGTTAGTTACTTAACCTTTTTGTGATTAATTTACCCTTTATAGTTAATTAACATCTTTTTGTATCAAGATATAAAAACAGACTTAGCTTAAAGTTCTAGCTTCACTATAAAGTAAGAACTAAGTACCTTCATTGTTCAATCAGGAGATTACAATTTTATCTTCACCATAAAGTAAGATCTAAGTAAGGTGGAGTAATCTAAAGTTCACAGTAATGAGTACTTTCAGTACCCCAAGTGCCTCAAGTATCATAGCTATCTAAAGTATCTCAATTATCTCCTTCCTATGGATGAGTATACTCACTTCAACCTTATTGAAACCCCTAAATTTCCACTTTACACTTTTATTCTTTGCTCAGGTGTTGAATTTGTTCACTGAATTTTCTTTTCAGCTCCGTTTTTTTTGTCATGAAAGTCTGAAAGTCCTTTATTTCTTTAAACATTAACTTTTCCCCTAATGAATTATGTTAATTCCCCCCCCCCCATTTCTTTTAGTATTAACCTCTTTTTTAGCTCTAGTTGTATATATTTACATATATACATACATATATATATATATATGCACAAGTCTTATTATTTCATCCTATACAGTGTGTCACTGTTCCCTCTAAGTTGTAAATGTTAAAAACTGTAAATGCCAAACCTGTAAAATGTTTTGGCCAAAACTGTAAGGATAATTTTTAGTGTTTTGACTTAAAATCTAAAATAAGTGGTCGCCTTGGGAAATTCCCAAATATGAAAAATTACCCAAATCAGCTGGGATTTTATGGAGATTTTAATTAATAAAGAGAAGGAATTAATGGAAGGAGTGTGAGAGAGAAAAAGAGAGAGAGAATTTATTTAAATTGCTCTGGCTCAGGCTGAACCAAGCAGTGGAAAAAGGCCTAGGGCCTAGGCCTGAGCCTAAGGGAGAGAGAGTCAGTCTTTATCACTCACCACAAGATCGTCTCCCAGAAGCTGTCTGAGGGGGAATCCTTCAGGCTGAGTTCTAGTTCTCCACTGAACTCAATCTCCTGAACTGAGTACAGAGATCCCACTCAATTCAACTGACCTCCTTTTAAAGGGAATTTTCTCTTATGTCACCTCCCCTAAATTTTCATGTCTACCAATCACAGTAGAAGGTTTTCTCCAGGACTGCCTATTCTTAGTTTTCACCTTCTTTGGTTTTTACCTTCTATGGTTAGATAAAATCTTCTGAGTACTTCACCTCTCTTTGTTAAGCTTGCCTTTTGTAAGTTACTTGACCTTTTAGGTACCAATTTAACCTTTATAGGTACTTAGCACCTTTTTGTATTAGATCTAAAAAAATAAATCACCTATATTAAGGTTTTGGCTTTACTATAAGGTATGAGTTGGGGACTTTTCATTGTTCAATCAGGAGTTTACAGGAGTTACTTTATCTTCCCCTAAGGCACTATCTGAGTAGGGTGGAGTAATTTTAAAAGTTCCCAATACATTCCTACATTCAAGTATCTCCATTGTTACAATAGGGAAATAGCTCAACCAAATCTTCTAAAGTAGAGTCTGAGTAAATTTTAAGATTCACAAAGTATAATTCTTCTAGCTGTTCAGGTGATAACAACAGTTTTTTTAAAAGTAACCAATGACCTCTTTTCTTATTAGGATACATATCATTTTAACTTATTGAGTCTCTTAAAAAAGTTTTTTTGTTTTGTTTTGTTTTGTTTTTCTTTTTCCCCCTTTTTAAATTATCTTTTGATGGTTCTCTTGAGTTATGTGCTTGGACATCAAATTTTCTGTTCAGGTCTGGTCTTTTCTTTACAAATGCTTGGAATTCTTCTATTTTGTTGAATGTCTATACTTTCCCCTGTAAGAATATAGTCAGTTTTGCTGGGTAGTTGATTCTTGGTTGTAGACCTAGTTCCCTTGCTTTCCAGAATATCATATTATATGCCTTCTGTTCCTTCAGTGTAGATGTAGCCAGATCCTGAGTTATCCTCACTGTGGTTCCTTGGTATCTGAATGACTTCTTCTTGGCAGCTTGTAATATCTTTTCTTTGGTCTGATAGTTTTTGAATTTGGCTATAACATTCCTGGGTGTTGTCAGTTGGGGGTTAAGTACAGGAGGTGATCTGTGGATTCTTTCAATCTCCACTTCTCACTCTTGTTCTAGAATATCAGGGAAGTTTTCTTGAATGATTTCCTGTAGTATTATGTCCAGGCTTTTTCTTTTGTCATGGTCTTCTGGTAGACCAATGATTCTTAAATTGTCTCTCCTCGAATGATTTTCTAAATCTTCTGTTTTGTGAATGAAATGTTTCATATTTTCCTCCATTTTTTCATTCTTTTGGTTTTGTTTTATAGTGTCTTGCTGCCTTGTGAGGTCATTTAATTCTAGTTGTTGTAATCTGGTTCTTAAAGACTGGATTTCATCCCAGGGTTTTTGGTCATCCTTCTCCTTCTGGTTTGATTTTCTTTGGAGGTCATCTTTCATCCTCTTTGACTCATCTTTCATCTCCTTTGCCTCATTTTCAAGCTGGTTGATTTTGGCTTTCAAGACACTATTTTCTGTTTCCAGATGACTTATCTTAGTTTTTAAGTTCTTTCCCTAATTGTCTTCAGCCTCTCTTACTTGTATTTTGAGTTCTTCCAAAACCTGTATACAATTTGCTAGGATTTATGATTTTTCCTTTGCTGATCCCTCCCCTTCTGTTTTGTTTGCTTTTTTGCTTGTTACACATATAGAAGTTGTCTATTGTAATTTCTTCTTTTTCTGTTGTTTGCTCATATTTACCCCCTTTATTTTGTTCCCTGTATTTGTCTGTACTCTTGCTCCTCTCATTTTTTTATTTTGTTTTGGGGTTTTTTGTCAGTCTCCTCTCTTGGAGCTTTGACAGAAGGTCTCTCCCTGTAGTATGTGGGGGAGGGGTGTTGTAGTTTGAGCTTCCTTGTCTCCTGGAGGCTTTTGATTGGATTAAATTAAAGTCCAGAGGTCTGTGAGGGAGGGTTGTTGGAGTTTGGGCTTCCCTGACCTCTGAAGAGTTTTGATGGGATTAAGTTCATCTGGGTTGGGCTGGATGTGCCCTGAAGTCAAAACCTCCTAGAAGGCTAGAGCAATATGGAGGGTCTTTTTAGCTCTGTCCAGACTGACAGTTCTGCGCTCCCTCTCCTGCTCATTCCCCGCCACCTGTGTTTGATGCTCTGATGCTGGCACAGCCCTGCCTGCAAGGTACACCCTACAGACCAGTGCCTTTGCCCACCCAGAGGTTCCAGCTGCCTCCAGAGGCTTAGCGCTCTAGGTAGGGGGGAGGGGTCCTGGGACCTTCCTTTTGCCTTCCCCTTAAACCCAAGTGTTCTCAGATTCCAGCTTTTGGGGGGCGTACCTTTTGGATTGAGTCCAACAGGAGGGTTCCTTACCTCTGTCTTGTTGTTAGGTTTGATTTTCAGTCTCCTAGGAGCAGTCAGTTTGTGATCGGTAAGGAAGGGTTTTCAGAGGTCTGAACTTCTGCTGCTTCTAAGCTGTCATGTTGACTTCATGTTGATCTTTAGGATTTCCCACCTATACCATCATATCATATACAAATAGAGATAGTCTTATTAACTCATTGTCTGTTCTCATTCCTTCATTTTCTTTTTCTTCAACTGCCAGCATTTTTAATGCGATGTTAAATAATGTTGGTGTTAATGGACATCCTTGTTTCATCCCTATTCTTATTGGGAAGGCTTCAAATTTCTCTCTATTACAAATTTTACAAATTACAAATAATAGTTGCTAATGGTTTTAAGAAAATGCTTTGTATAGTTTTTAGAAAAAATCCAGTTATACCTATGATTTCCATTGTTCTTTTAATGAGTGTTATATTTTATGAAATGAATTTTTTGCATTTATTGATAAAAATCATATAGTTTTTGTTATATCATAAAATATTTGGTAAATCTCTTTCTTTGCCTATTTTTTCAAATAACTGATTTAATATTGGAATTAGTTGATCCTTAAATTTTTGGTAGAATTCACTTGTAATTCCATCTGGCCTTGATGCTTTTTCCTTAGGAATTCCATTTATGGCTTGTTCAATTTATTTTACTAAAATATATTTGTTTAGCTATTCTGTTTCTTGCCCCAATTGTTTAGACCATTTATTTTTTTTTATAAGTATTCTTCCATTTCTCTTCCATTTGGAGATCTTTTTCAGGCTGTAATTAGTGGATTCTTTTAATTTCTCCCCTCTTATTGAGTAATGTCTTTGAAATTTTCCCTGATGACTTTTTGTAATATGGTCTTTAGGCTCTTTTTTAAAAAAGTGTCTTTCAAGTATTCGTGGTTATGAGATTATCTCTTCTATGTCTACTTTCCAAGTCAGTTGTTTTTCCAGTACACATTTAAGATCTTCTATTTTTTCATTCTTTTGATTTTGTTTTATTGTTTCCTGATGTCCTATGGATTCATTAGTTTCTATTTGTCCAATTTTAATTTTTTGGCTGTTATTTCTTCCTTTGAGTTTTTGCGTATCTTTTTCCATTTGGCCAATCCTATACTTTAAGAAGTTGTTTCCTTTTTTTTTTTTGGTCTCCATTTCCATTTGGACTATTCTAGTATTTAGGAAATTGTTTTCTTTTGTATATTGTTCCTCCATTTTCCTTTGGCTTATTCTAGTTGTTAGGGCATTGAATTCTTCAGTGAAATTTTTCTCAACTGTTGAGTCTTTCTGTCAATTTTCTTTTTATTTTCTTTTTAAACCTCCTCTCAAGTTTTTTCAGGGATTCTCTTCGGGTCTGACATTCTTTCATACTTTTCTTTGAGGCTTCACATATTTTCTTTTTGGCTTGCTCTCTTCTGAGTTTGTATTTTGATGTTTCATGTCACCAAAGTAACTTTCTGTCAGGTTTTTTCCTTGTTTTTGTTGTTGTTGTTCATTTTCTGTTTTTTCTCTCCTCTATTTCTCCGTTGAGGTTCTTCTCTGTTCCTCAGGTAGAGACAGCACTGTTCCAAGCTTAGCAAATACTCTTTTCTGATACTTGGGTTTGGCCCTGCTGACTTTGTTTCCCCACTGTGTGTCTGTGAAGGAGGTCACCTTGTTGACTTGCTATGATGACAATTTCTGTTATTTTGTCCAGCTAGATCATGCTCCCTTTGCTGCCAGTTCTCTTCTTATTTCATTGGCTGGACTGGTCCCCTCTCTGCTGCTTCACTATCCCTGCTAAGTGACTTGGGATGGGATGGTCCCCTGCTCTGCTGCTTTGCTACCCTAGGCACTCTAGTTCTTCAGGGCCTCAGGCCATGGGAAAACTTGGGGATGCTCTGCTTTTGATACCTGAACTATGTGGCTTTAGCTGAATTGGTTTCCCTTCTGGCACTTTGCTGCCTCAGGATCTCTGCTGCTTTGGTGCCTTAAACCCTCTGCTTCCACATGGAAGGGTGTTGATCTGGTGCCTGCTCTGCCTTTGCTACCTATTCCAAGTGACTTAGGTGGGCTGGGTCCCACATTCTGTCATTTTGTTACCTCAAGATATATGGAAGTCTCCACTATCTTCATTACTTATGCAGAGAATCTCTGGCTGGGCTCATTCTGCTCTGTTGCTTGTTGTCTGAGGCCCTCCAGTAGTGTGTGGGCTGGTTCTCATGGGTGTTGTATTCCCTGAGATACTTTCTTTTCTTAAGTCAGTGAGATGTATTCCTCCTGCTTTCCTTTTTTTTTTTTGAGGTAATTTACTTTCTTTTGTGTGTGTGTGTGTATAGGATTTGGGAATATCATTTATCCCACCATTTTTAGCTCCCTACATGCAACAGTGTCCATCTTTTCTTATACCTTCCATACTGACTTGAACCACATACTTCTTTCTTTCTTTCTTTCTTTCTTTCTTTCTTTCTTTCTTTCTTTCTTTCTTTCTTTCTTTCTTTCTTTCTTTCTTTCTTTCTTTCTTTCTTTCTTTCTTTCTTTCTTTCTTTCCTTCTTTCCTTCTTTCCTTCTTTCCTTCTTTCCTTCTTTCCTTCTTTCCTTCTTTCCTTCTTTCCTTCTTTCCTTCTTTCCTTCTTTCCTTCTTTCCTTCTTTCCTTCTTTCCTTCTTTCCTTCTTTCCTTCTTTCCTTCTTTCTTTCTTTCTTTCTTTCTTTCTTTCTCTCTTTCTCTCTTTCTCTCTTTCTCTCTTTCTCTCTTTCTCTCTTTCTCTCTTTCTCTCTTTCTCTCTCTCTCTCTCTCTCTCTCTCTCTCTCTCTCTCTCTTTCTTTCTTTCTTTCTTTCTTTCTTTCTTTCTTTCTTTCTTTCTTTCTTTCTTTCTTTCTTTCTTTCTTTCTTTCTTTCTTTCTTTCTTTCTTTCTTTCTTTCTTTCTTTCTTTCTTTCTTTCTTTCTTTCTTTCTTTCTCTCTTTCTTTCTTTCTCTCTTTCTTTCTTTCTCTCTTTCTTTCTTTCTCTCTTTCTTTCTTTCTTTCATCCATTTTTAGCTCCCTACATGCAACAGTGCCTATCTTTTCTTATACCTTACATACTGGATTGAACCACATACTCTTTCTTTTTTTTTTAAACCCTTACCTTCTGTCTTGGTATCAGTACTGTGTATTGGTTCCAAGGCAGAAGAGTGATAAGGGCTAGGCAATGGGGGTCAAGTGACTTGCCCAGGATCACACAGCTGGGAAATGTCTGAGGCCAGATTTAAACCTAGGACCTCCCATCTCTAGGCCTGGCTCCCAATCCACTGAGCTACCCAGCTGCCCCCTATCTCTTTCTTAACAGAACAACTATGGTTTCTTTGCATCGACATCTTTTGTTTTTACTATCAGCTCATTTTACCTCAAAGATGAGATTTTAGGAATTTAGGGCATGTTGAATAAAATACTCAGCCAGCTAATAGTTATCCTTCCCTATTTCCAAAGCTTCAAGAGGGCAGTACCCTTGATAATGGGGTAAAACAACGGGTTATTTTCATATTGTATAAATTCTAATGCCTCTCTAGCTTAACACTTAAATTTTATCATCTTAATATTTTAGAGAAATGCTGAAAAATGGACAATTAAATGAATTCAGAATTACCCAAAATGAGAAAAATGAATTAGTTCACCTTTGGGAAATGATAAAGTTCTTTTAGTGTACTTATGACTTTTCTCTGGAGCAAAAGTTTATCATTTTAATTCCAAGAATTTTCTTGTTACATTTTAGGATTATAAGTCATGAAACACTAGGCAGTGATGGGCAACCTTTTGAGTGTGGTGTGTCAAAATTTACCAAAAAACTGAACATAACTCCAGTAGTGTGCCACTTTGAGAAAAAACCCCATAATTTTGCAATGTTTATATTTTAAATAACCAAAATGTATAATTGTAATATATAACTGGATTTAATAAACTAAAAACTTACTATTTAACTTACCTGCTTCGTAACTTCTTTGTTCATCTGTCAGTCAGTTTCTTTTGTTGGTCTTGATATTATTTCACTAGTGTGGAGTGCCATGAACTAAGATAAGTGAGGGGGAGGGGAAATTCTTTAACTAACCTGCCTATTAGTGACTTTTTTGTTGCTGAATTTCATTGGCTAAATCTTCAGTTGGAGGTTGGTATTTTGTACACTTCAAGCCCAAGCAAGCACCACTAATTTCATCTGTCAATCTGTTTCTTTTGCTGGTTTTGATATTTAACACAGAGAATAAGGTCTCATGAAAGTACTTAGAGGGAAAAATTGTGAGTAAAGCCATTGCTATATTTTTTAGGGTGCTAAAATATCTGGTAATTGGATCCAGGCACTCCTCCCTTGCAGGTGGGCTGGAGCCCCACCAAGTCTTCCACCAGCCTGGCCCTGTCCAGCTCCACCCCTCCCCAGCAGACTGTCCTGGGGGCCCTGAGAGAGCAGTAGCTGCCACCCACCTGCCTGAGCACCCTACTTCCAGGCTCATGATCCTCCTCCCCACCCCTGCAGGAGCTCCATGTGCTCCAGCCACCTGGGTACCATGAGTGGAGCAACTCCCCCTTCCCCCTGGGCTGGACCAGGATATGGCCATGGCCATGGCTGCAGGTGGGTGGCTCCCTGAGTGGTTGCAGGGCCCTGAGGTGCACTGAGCTCCCATGTGGCTGTGTGTCATTGAAAATGGCTACACATGTCAATGCTGACCCACATGTTATAGGTTTGCCATCATGCCACTGGGTCTCTGAAGAACTAAAGTTGAGGCTTCTCAAGAGAAAAGTGGGAACAAATAGACATACTATATAATAGATAAAGAACTACAAGGAAGAATGGAAATAAAGAATGTGCTAAAATAAAAGGCATGCCAGAAAAAAAAATGGACTCCTCACATAGTGAAAGTGAAGGATAATCAATGGAATGCTCTACTGATTTCTCAAAGTTGACAATATTTTTTAACACAATCCTTACAATATTAGTTGAACCCTATTTGGCAAACTTATGAGATTTTATGGATGAGTCACCTAAAATGGGCAGTCATGGATGGATTGTGATTAACATTAGTTAAATAACCCAAGTAATAAGATCATAAATTCTTTTGAATATAGTTGACATTTACTGTGATGATGATGGTGATGATGATGGCAATGATAATGATAATGGTAATAGAACTGAAACAGAGGAGAACTAAAGCAGTTAAGATTTTTTTCTTTTTAGCTTAAATAATCCAGTTCACTTAAACAATTCCTACCTGCCCCTTTAAAAAGGGCAAGCAGGCCCTTCATTGTGGGACCCCTTTATTGACCACTGGCCCAAACTCTGAAACATCGTTATAAAGATAAACAGAGATGACATATCATAGAGGCTGGCTGTCCCACTGCCAGCAGGGAATCATTCCAGGAGCCGCGTGATGGGATGAAGCAATTAGGAGGCATTTTTCATTCAATCAGCAAAATCAATTAATTGCTATGCTTGTGTAAGAATAACAACAAAAAACAAATCCTGGAGACTTCTTGTGAAACATAGGCAGGGTAGATAGACTGCTTTTAAACCTGACATTTACATGAAATTATCTTCTTATATAATTAACAACTCCCAGTTAATAAACACAGAAAATAAAGGAGTAGCCATATAAATGCGCAGAAGGAAAAATCACCATTTAGCATGTGTACAATAATAGAAAGATGAAAAAGCCATCAGAGCTATTCATCTAACTAAAAAATGTTTTGAGAAGCAGTGCCCCCAAATCCATGAGCAGGAAAAAAGGCCCTACTGTTTTAAAATATCAAAGATATGGCATAAATGGCAACATATAGAAGAACAAGTGCTCATAGAGAAGACCCTTCTATTGGTAAAAGCTTTGCATAAATGCCTGGAACCCCCAAATGGGGAGTGATACAACAATTATCAAGTCAATAAACAAAAGATAATACTAAATATGAAGGGAAACAAAAATATGAAGCCTAAGGAAACCCTAAATACCATTACTGAAATATGATCCAACACATTTGAAATTAACAACCACTCATTATTCATGTGGAGTTTATTGCCAAAAAAAAGGCAAAGGAATGCAAAAGGCCAGGAACACAATGCCTTTGGTGTAATATTTTACCCAAGGGGATTCTTCAAAATGAGAGCCAAACTATTCCTTTTATACAATGCAATATTTATATCTCTATCACTAGGGAAACTCATGACCTGACTTCCAGTTGAAATGGAAAAAAGATATATTAAAAAAATCTCTTAATAAAGAGAGGGACTCCTATATACTAAAATGAAGCCTATGGGGTAAGAATATTTTTGGCATGTTGAATGGATGATCCCATTGCTGACATCATAAGTCCCTAGAATATTTTACATACTTAATAGAAAAAAAGGTTTCATATTAGGCTTATAATGATCTAAGTGATGAGATGCTATTAAAAGGAAGTTATGTCTTGTATTATCATGCCATAGAATATATCTAGTAACTTATTTTCTTGCCTTCCTTAGTATTTTGAGGAGGGCAGTCAGAGAGACTGTGCCAATCAATATATGTGACTTTGTGCTCATCTTAAAATTTCAGAATATTGTATTTATAAAGTAAAAAGTTCTCTTAAAATTCTCAAGTTCATCCATTCAATAAGCAAAAAAGTTGAACATATAGGCCCCCAAACTTCCAAATTTTGCAACCTCTTCAATTTCTAAAAGGGTCTTATGCATGCAAAGTACCTTTGATAATATCTCTGTATGTGAAGACACTGAGGAGTCTGTTCCTAGAAGAGTTATGATAATGTGGATAGATTTGCCTTGGAAAGATTATAGTGTCTGCACTGACATTCTGTAACTGGCTCTGGTGAGCAAACTACAAAGGAAGGAGGAACCTTTTTGGATTATCTGTCTAGTTAGAACTGGAGAAGACTTCAGAAAGCTGAGTCAGCTTCTCTCTTTGCCTCATTCTCTTGTATTGTGCTCTTGGAGGATTGAGTTGACTCCTACATCCGTAGAGTTGTGTGAGGGAAAATGCTAGAAGTGATGAGGTCTATATATATATATACACACACACACACACAGATACCCATGTAAGATATACAACTATACACCCAATGTTGCTCTATGTATTTATGCCCCTTTTTCCATTTTTTGTGGTTTCTTTTATGCATTAAAATGTTTTGGTTTTTTACATATCTACCAATCCCTCTGAGCCTACCACCTAATATAAACAGTTCCTTGCAAGAAAAACATGCAGTCTGGCAAAATAAAATACACCCTGGTTTTCACATTTAAAATAAATTTTGTTATTAAATTTGAATTTTCCTTAAAAAAGAACATTTTCCTGTATAGGGAAAACATAAAAAAAGAATTGTAAATGTGGCAATATCTCTTCATTTCATAGTGCTTGATTTAAAAAAGGAAGTACTAAGTTCTATGTCTTACTTTTTAGAGAGTCCTACTTATATGTGCTTCCTCCTGCACTTTTTATTTTAAAATCTGTTTCAGTAATTCCCCATCTTTTTTTGAAGCAATACTGCTAACTCTCTTCCTCTTTTACATTTAGAAAAAATGAAAAAAATTTGTAATAAATAATCTTTGTGGATTTCCAGGGGCAGAGCCAAGGTGGAGGAGTGAACCAGAGTTGCTCCATGTCACCACAAGAATCCTCTCTAATTAAGATTAAAATATCACCACAAAACAAATACAGGAGTGATAAAACCAACAAGGAGACAGAGTTAAACAACTTTCAAGAAAAGAAAAACTCAAGAGATCATCTGGGGAACTGAGGTGATAGGAAAACAGAGTCAGCAAAAGGCTGTAGCAAGAAAGGAAGAGCAATCCAAGAGCAAGCCACACTGGCGCCCTTCCCCACCTCCCCCATATCTGCTGTCCCAGGTTCAGGACTTAAGTTCAAGCTAATATTCAGACTCTGAGATCCTGCCTGGGCAAATAGTGGTATAAGTCAACCCACACCCCTTGAAATTTAAAACCCATGGAGAAGTCCAGAGTCCTAACCCAGGGTAGTCTGGGCTGAAATGATGATCTGTGTGGGCCAGGAGCAAAACCAGGATTTCCATTCTGGATTTGAGATAAGGACAATAGTATACAATTTGGGGTGGCTGATAGTACTAAGTACTGATTATTTTGCTTAAAGCTTAGGGTGGAGCTCGAAGACAGGGCAATCAAGAGTGTGCCTGATTGGATCAAGTACACAGCAAGACCCAAAAGTTGAGCCTAAGCCTAGGGATAGAATTTGTTCAGCCCCTAACCTGGTCAAAGTCAGATTTAAATCAAAAGCTTATGCCCAAGTCTGAGGCAAGACCTTAATCCATCAGCATCTCAAGGGTCAATTGAATCATCAGAGGGAGGGGACTGCTAGAGCTTGTACCCCCCAGATTCAGAAAATGACCTGAGAATAACAAGCAAGGATTTCCATTTAAGAGGGTTCCCCAACTTCTGAGAAAACAGAGTCAACCTATAAATAGAAAGAAAAAGGACCAAACAACAAAAACAGCACCTAACTCTAAAGAATTTTTACAGAGACAAATAGCAAGGTACAGACACAGAAGGGGATAGTGAAAGCAAAGTAAACGCACACAAAGTCCAAAATAAAAATATGGATTTGACACAAATTCTCAATGAATTAAAAAAAGACTTCAAAAATCAATTAAGAGAGGCAGAGGAAAAGTGGAGAAAAGAAATAAAAGTGACATAAGAAGAAAGGAAAGTGATACAAGAAGAAATGAAAGTGATGAAAAAAGAAATGGACCAATTGAAAAAGTAGAACCAAAAATTGACAGAGGAAAATCAGGTTTTAAAAATCAGAATTGACCATCTAAACACTAGTGATTTCATGAGAAATCAAGAACAATAAAGCAGAATCAAAGGAATGAAAAATTGAGGAAAACATGAACTATCTTATTGAAAAAAAACAACAGATATAGAAAATATATCTAGGAGGGAAAATTTGAGAAATATTGGACTACCTGAAAGCCCTGATCAAGGAAATCCTTGGACATCAGTTTACAATAAATTATCAAAGATAACTGCTCAGAGATCCACAAACAAGACATTGGATTAAAATGGAAAGAATTCACAGATAACTTCCATCAAGAAATTCTCAAATGACAACTTCCAGGAATGTAATAACTAAATTCAAGACCCACCAAGCTAAGGAGAAAAATTCTTCAAATAGCCAGAAAGAAACCATTCAAATACAATGGATCTACAATCAGGATAATACGGGACCTAGAAGCTTCTACATTAAAGGATCTAAAGGCATGGAATATAATATTCATCAAGTCAAAAGATTTGAGTTTACCACCCAAAGTATTCTTTCAGGGGAAAAATGGGCATTTGATAAGATAGAAGATTTCTAAGCATTCCTGATGAATAAGCAAGATCTAAACAAAAAAATTTGAAGTGCAAACACAAGACACAAGAGAATACCAAAAAGTTTAATAAGAAAGAGAAAGTTTAAGGGACCCTATTAAGTTCAAAATTTTTATATGTCTACATGAAAAGAGGATTTCTATAATTCTCAAAAATTACTCTTAATAGTAGAGAAGATAGAAGGAATTTACACAGAAAAAGGGTGGAGAAGTTAGCTGATTATGATGATATGATGTATATGATTATATGATGTGTATATAAATGTAATAATATGGGACAATATGTATATATGAATATGTATGCATGTGAATGATATGTAAAACAAAATCAAGGGCTGAAAGAGAAGGTTGCACTGAGAGAAAAGGAAAGGGAGAGATAAAATGGGGTACATTATATAACATAAAGAGGCATGAAAAATCATAAGCAATGCTTTATCTTTACTCTCATATTACCTTGTTCAGAGAGGGAAAAACAAGTATGTTCAGTGGGATATGGAATTCTATCATACTGCACAGAGAAGAAGAAGGGGAATAAGACAAAGGAAAAGGGAGGTTATTGAAGGGAGAGGGAAGTAGGGTGGTGGTGACAAAAAGCAAAATACTTGTGAGGAGGAACAAGGGAAAGGGAATAGAGCAGGATCTAAAGGAAATAATAGGACGAAGGGCAATACACAGGTAGTAATCATAACACTGAATGTGAATGGAATGAACTCATCCATTAATTGGAAGTGGATAGCAGAATGGATTAAAAACCAGTATCCTATTATATGTTGTTTATAAGAAACACATTTAAGGGAGGGTGACACACACAGATTCAAGGTAAAAGGCTGGAACAGAATTTATTGTGCATCATTTAAAGTAAAAAAAGCAGGATTAGCAATCATGATACCAGACAAAGCAAAAGTAGAAACTGATCTGATTAAAAGAAATAAGGAAGGAAATTACATTTTGCTAAAAGGTACTATAAACAATGAAGTAATATTATTACTAAAATTTTATGCACCAAATGGTATAGCCTCTAGATTTCTAAAGGAGTAATTAAAGGTGCATAAGGAGGAAATAGATAGTGAGCCCATACTAGTGGGAGATCTCAACATTCCCCTTTTGAAACTAGATAAATCAAGCCAAAAAATAAACAAGAAAAAAAGTAAGAGATGTGAATGAAATGTTCAAAAAATTAGAGTTAATAGATACCTGGAGAAAACTGAACAGGAATAAAAAGTAATATACTTTATTTTCAGATTGACCATGTACTAGTAGGGCATAGAAATATTGCAAACAAATGCAAGAAAGCAGAAATAATAAATTCAACTTTTTCAGTTTATAATGCAATAAAATTATATTTAACAAAGGTCCATGGAAAGGCAAATTTAAAATTAATTGGAAAATAAATCTAATTCTTCAAAATTGGTGGGTCAAGACAAATCATAGAAAAAATTACTGACTTCATTAAAGAGAATGACAATGAGGAGACAACATATCAAAATCTAAGGGATGTAGCAGTGCACTGGGGAAAATGCATATCTCTGAGTGCCTATATCAACAAAATGGAGAGGGAGGAGATCAGTGAATTGGGCTAGCAACATAAAATCATAAAAAAGAACAAGATAAAATTAAATGGGAAATCCTAAAAATTAAAGGAGAAATTAATGAAATTGAAAGTAAAATAACTATTGAACTAACAAATCAGACTAGGAGCTGATACTTAAAAAAATAAAATTAAGTACTGGTTAATCTAATAAAAAAGAAAAGAGAATAAAATAAACAGTATCAAAGTTGAAAAGGTGATCTTACCTCTAATGAAGAGGAAATTAAATAATTATTAAGAACTATTTTGCAAATTATATGGCAATAAATATGACAATCTAGGTGATGTGGGTGAATATTTATAAAAATATAAATGGCCTAGATTAACAAAAGAGGAAATAGAATACTTAAATAATCCCATCTCAGAAAAAGAAATTGAACAAGCCATAAAGGAACTTCTTAAGAAAAAATACCCAGGATTCACAAGTGAATTCTGTCAAACATTTAAAGAACAACTAACCCCAATACTATATAAATTATTTGACAAAATAAGAAAAAAAGGAATCTTACAAAATCTTTTTATGACACAAATATGGTACTGATTCCAAAGCCAGGAAGACCAAAAACCAAAAGAAAACTGCAGACAAGTCTCCTTAATGAACAGAGATGCAAAAACCTTAAAATACTAGCAAAAAGACTTCAGAAATTTATCACAAGGATTATTCATTATGACCAGATGGGATTTATAAGAGGAATGCAAGGATGGTTTAATATTAGAAAAATCATCCACATAACTGACCATATCAATAATCAAACCAACATAAATCACATGATTATCTCAATAAGTTCAGAAAAAGCCTTTGACAAAATTCAGCACTCATTCCTATTGAGAACTCTAAAAATATAGGAATAAAAGGGCCTCTCATCAAAATAATAATAAACAGTCTATATATAAAACCATCAACAAGTATCATCTGCAATGGGAGCTTGTTAGAAATCTTTCCAATAATATCAAGATTGAAGAAAGGATGCCCATTATCCCTTCTATTATTTAATATTGTATTAGAAATCCTAGCAATAGCAATTAGAGAAGGAAAAAAATGAAGGGATTAAGATAGGCAATGAGGAAACTAAATTATCATTCTTTGCAGATGATATGATGATATACTTAAAGAATTCTAGAAAATCAACTAAAAGGATAATGGAAATAATTAACAACTTAAGCAAAGTTGCAGGGTACAAAATAAACCCACATAAATCATTAGCATTTCTATATATTTCCAACAAAACGGCAGTAGGAGTTAGAGAAACTACATTTAAAATCATTTTAGACAATATAAAATATTTAGGAATTTATCTACCAAGACAAACACAGGAATCATATAATCACAGCTACCAAACACCTTTTACACAATTAAAACTGATTAAATAATTGGAATAACATTAATTGCCAATGGGTAAGAGAAGCTAATATAATACAAATGACAATCCCACCCAAATTAATTTTCTTATTCAGTGCCATACCTATCAAACTACCAAAAAACTTGTTTATAGAATTAGAAAAAATTGTAACAAAGTCCATCTGGAAGAACAAAAAGATCAAGAATATCAAGGGAAATAATGAAAAAAATGTGAAGGATGGGGGCTTAGTAGAATCAGATCTTAAACTGTACTCTAAAGCAGTGGTCATTAAAACAATATGGTACACAAAGGGTGCTAAAAGACTGCCTGTCCTTTGATCCAACCATAGCATTGCTGGGTTTATACCCCAAAGAGATCACGAGGAAAAAGATTTGTACAATGATTTTTATAGCCTCACTTTTTGTGGTGGCAAAAAAATTGGAAAATGAGGGGATGCCCTCTGATTGAGGAATGTTTGAACAAATTGTGATATATGTTGGTGATAGGATACTTTTGTGCTTAAAGGAATAATGAACCGGAGGAATTCTATGTGAATTGGAACGACTTCCAGGAATTGATGCAGAATGAAAGGAGCAGAACCAGGAGAACATAATACACAGAGACTGATACGTTGTGGTACGATAGAATGCAATGGACTTCTCTAGTAGCAGCATTGCAATGATCCAGGGCAATTCTGAGGGACTTATGAGAAACAACACTATCCACATTCAGAGAAAGAACTGTGGGAATTGAAATACAGAAGAAAAACAACTGCTTGATCACATGGGTTGATAGAGATATAATTGGGGATGTAGACTCTAAACGATTACCCTACTGCAAATATCAATAATGTGGAAATGGGTCTTGATCAATGACATATGTAAAACCCAGTGGAATTACAGGTTGGCTACAGGAGGGGTTGGGGAAAGGGGAACGAAAGAACATAAATATTGTAACCATGGAAAGATATTTTTAATTAATTAATTAAAATTTTTTTCCAAATTAAAAAAATAAATATTACAATATGGTAGTGGCTAAGAGACAGAAGAATAGATCAGTGGACTAGACTATGGGTAAATGACCCCAGCAGGTTAGTGTTTGATAAACCCAAGGATCCCAGCTTTTGGGACAAGAACTCACTATTTAACAAAAACTGATAGGAAAACTGGAAAACAGAATGGGAAAAATCAGGTCTAGATCAACATCTCACACCCTAAACCAGGATAAATTCAAAATGGTTAAATTACTGAAATGTAGTGAATGAAATTATGAATAAATTAGATAAACATAGAATAGTATACCCATCATACCTTTGGGAAAGGAACGAATTTAAGACCAACCAAGAGATAGAGAATATTACAAAATATAAAATGACTGATTTGAGTACATCAAATTAAAAAGATTTTGTACAAACAAAACCAATGTAATGAAAATTAAAAGGAAAGCAACAAACTGGGGAAAATCTTTATAACAAAACTCTCTGACAAAGATTTAATTTCCCAAATATATAAATAACAAAGTCAAATATACAAAAACAAACAAACAAAAAAAAAACACCCATTCCCCAGTCAACAAATGGTCAAGGGATATGAATAGGCAGTTCTCAGATGAAGAAATCAAAACTATAAATAATCACATCAAAAATGTTCTAAATCCCTTGTGATTAGAGAAATGCAAATAAAAACATCTCTAAGGTACCACCTCACACCTAGCAGATTGGCTAACATGACAGCAAAGGAAAGTAATAAATGTTGGAGGGGATTTGGTAAAATTGGGACACTAATACACTGCTGGTGGAGTTGTGAATTGATCCAACCATTCTGGAGGACAATTTGGAATTATGCCCAAAGGGCTTTAAAAATCTTCTTACCCTTTGATCCAGTCATACCACTGCTGGGTTTATACCCCAAAGAGATTATAAGGAAAAATAATTGTACAAATTATTCATAAATGCACTCTTTGTTGTGGCAAAAAATTGGAAAATGGGGGGTGTCCATCAATTGGGAAATGGCTGAACAAATTGTGGTATCTGGTGGTGATGGAATATTATTGTGCTGAAAGGAATGATGAACTGGAGGATTTTTAGGTGAACTGGAAAGACCTCCAGCAATTGATGCAGATGCAGAGTGAAAGGAAAAGAACAAGGAGAACATTGTACTCAGAGACTGATACACTGTGGCTCAATTGAATGCAATGATCCAGGACATATCTGAGGCACTTATGAGAAAGAACACTATCCACATCCAGAGAAAGAACTGTGGGAGCAGAAATGCAGGAAAAAAACATATGATTGATCATGTGGTTTGATAGGGATATGATTAGGGTTTTGGTGTTAAAAGATCACTCTACTACAAATATTAATAATGTGGAAATAAGTTTTGAACAATGATACGTGTATAACCCAGTGGAATTGCTTGTCAGCTACAGAAGAGGAGAAGAAAAGGAGGAGGTGAAAATCATGAATCACATAACCATGAAAAATATTCTAAATAAATAAGCAAATGATTCATAAAATAAATAAATGAATACATAAATAATCTCAGTCAAGAAAAGTAAATCCACACAGTGTCCAGGTCAAAAATGTATTTCAAAAATTTTTAATAATATCTTGGTTTTTGTCAAAACTTTATTCTTGGTTCTACTTAACTCTCTATTAGTTCATACTAGCCAGGTGCTTTTAAAATAGTTTCTTTCATCATTTTTTATGGTGTAATAATATTTCATTACATTCATGTGCCAAACTTTTTTTTCAGCCATTTCTAAGATAATGGACATTACTTTAATTCTCATTCTTGTTTTTTGCCCATTTCATGATTCCTTCTGGATTTAGGAAATTTATTTTGTTTGATATTATCCCTTTTACGGTATTATCTTCCCGCTTAACACCATCTCATCTTTCCTTGATTCTTTCCTTGTGTTTAAGATATTTCTAAACCAAATTGTGTGTTCAGTCCCTATTTGTTCATATCAGATATGTTAGGTTCATCTGATATCTCTTTACCTCATTCCATAATCATATTTTTATAACTTCTCATGTGCCCCAATTATGAGAAATTTAGCTTTGCAATATAAATTATTCTTGATTAGTAGCCTAGCTCTTGTCTTTTGGAATACTGAAATTTCCTCTCATTTTTTAATAGAAATTTGTTGCCTGGTCTTGTATGATCTTTGCTGTGGTTCCTTAGTATTTGGTATTTCTGCATGATTGAAGTTATTTAATGTTAGAACTATAGATTTTTACTATGACATTCCTAGGAATTTTCCTTTTAGGATTTCTTTCAGGAGGTGATCAGTGAATTCTTTCTTTTTATCATTTTGTGTCAACCACTTTAATTTATAATTCTTGAAATATATTGATCAGGTTTTTTTAAATCATGTTTTTTAAAGAGTTCAGTGTTATGAATTACATATCTTTGAAGTGTTTTGTAGGTTAGTTTTTTATACTAGACTTTCTATTTTCTATTTTTCAAAATTTTTGTTTTATTCTAATATTTTTTGCTATCTCTTAGAGTCATTAATTTACATTTGACCTATTCTAGTTATCATATAGTCTAATATATTGGTAAGAAGCCCACTTTCTCTCCTAAATTATTTATTAACCTTCCAAATGTTTCATACAGAGTATTTGTTTTATTTTCATCTGATGCTTCATTTCTTCTATATATTCATGCATTCCTTGTGGAGTATTCAGTTTATCCCTTCAGTCTCTTTTTGCTGTTGTTTTAGAGTCATTCTCTCCTTTTGGGAGGTTTCTATGGGTTTGCAAAAATTTTTATACTAACAGATGTCGTTTTGTTTTACTCATCCTTTCAGCTTTAGTTCATGCATTGGGGCTTTGTGCCAGGGCCACAGTATATGTTTGGGAGAGATGATAATTCTTGCTGTGTATATATATGCATTAGCCTCTTCCTCCTCAGGTTAGCCCCTCCCAGGCTATTTGAGGTCCAGAATGTTGTATCTTTAAAGACTTCTGTATAATTTGAGGACTGGGTGTTTAGATCCTAGAAACCCTAGGTTTTTCCAGTCTGACTTGCAGTTCTACTACCACTCCTACTTCAAAGGCCTAAGGTGGATTTGAAACAACTATGGGGCTTTCCTATAGGAGTCTATAAAGTCCTACAGGTAGATGTGATTTTGACCATTTTCTGTTAGCCTAGAGGTTCTAGGTTTATTTGCCTGTGCTGGTGCTGATTTTTCTGGTGTCTTCTTTTCCTGTTGACCATGATGTATTGTCTGAATTTTTGCTCAGGTCTAGGGAAGAAGACACTCATTGTAGTCTGTCATTTGATTTCAAATTTATTTAGTCAATGCAAATTCCATGTTTCTGCTATAATAGGTAGGGGGAAAATGTCCAACTTGCCTCTGTCCAGGTACCCACATATGCTAGAAGTCCTTGATTTTCGTTTTGTCACTGGTACTCTTTCTCTTGAAGACTGAATGTTTTATCAATCTATCTATGACTTAGTAGTAAATCTTACAGTTACTTGAGATAAACAGAGGTTAAAGGACTGACATGAGATCAGTTATGTGTCAGGGGAAAGATTTCATCCCAACTCTTCCTGCTCCAAAGTCTTACACTCTTTCCATTGTGCCAAACTTGTCTCTTTGTGTTTGTGAAAATAGTTGATTGACTAACTCAAATGCCTAAAAGAACAGCTTGGTTAGTGATCAGTGGAGAGTCAAGAAAAGGGCTTCTTAGAAGTAAAGTCTAAAAATGCATCCTCAGAGAAGAGATGTATTCCAAAAAAACTGTTAGTTTACTTTGGGACTTTTGATGTCAATAACTATATATATATTATAGTGTCTCAAGATTTAGAACACACATGGCCTCCTTTGTTCCTGGTTGCTTGATGTAAGACAAGTACTACAGGAGTTAAAAAAATTTTTTTTAACCAAGAATTGATCTAGTCACTCTAGAACACAATTTGGAACTATGCCCCCAAATTACCAAATTGTGCATATTCTTTGACAACACCACTAGTATAAGTATTTTATGTGCATTTCACAGATGAGGAAATGGAAACTTAGAGAGATTAAGTGACTTGCCCATGGTCATACAGTTACTTAGTTTTGGAGGTAGGATTCAAGCTCATTTTTTCCTGATTCTAATTCATAGTTCTTTCATTTATACCCCCTTGACTCTCAAATGCAGTATATAGTTGCAGTTAGTTATTTTCAGAGTGGCATGACTTTGTTGTTGTTCAGTTCTGAACTCCTTGTTGACTTCATTGGGAGTTTTCTAGGCAAAGATCTTGGAGTGGTTTATCATTTCCTTCTCTAGCTCATTTTCCAGATAGGGAAACTGAGTCAAACATGGTTAACTAACTTGCCCAGGGTCACAAAGCTAGTAAGTGTCTTGGGCTAGATTTAAATTCAAGAAGATGTATCTTCCTGACTCAAGACCTAGTGTTTTATCCATCGTGTTTATGTTTAAATATGTAACAGATTCTATGTAACTTTTTAGGTCATTTTATAGTTGAAGTTAAGCATGTCACATTTCTGATCAAGTAGGGACATAGGAAGAGCATGAGAACATTCCAGTAGACCAGGAGTAAGTCAGAAAAGGCTTTGCTTTGGATTCTAGTATCTTTGTATGGTGACCAGGCAAGAGGTGATATTGAGTCCAAGTCTGATACTAAACTAGCTGTATGAATAAAACCCTTTTCATGATGAACAGGTTAAAGAATCATTTTCTATGGACTCTCCCATTACATTGTGAATGGATGTGGACCTGAAATAAGAAATGGGCAGCAGATGCAATTACTCAGTGATAGCCAAGGACTATGAAGCCACAAGAAGGAAAGAAAAAAAAGAGCTACAACATCAAAATCCATTTTCATTATGAAAAGGTTTTAGGGGAAGGGATGGGGTGGATTGGGGAGGAAAAGCCTTTTTCAAATAAAAAAAAACACAACAGAAAGAAATATCCACTGTTCATAGTACTGCTGAATTTAGGATTTTTGATAGATTTATTCCTTGCAGTCTAATGCAAGGAAAAGACTGATGAACCTAAAGCCTAAAGTTTTGTTCTCAAGAATCAGCTGCTAAGAAAATAAGTGACTTTTGGCAAATCAAGTCACCTATATGAAAAGGTTAATTCCTGCATCTATCACATGGAGATAATGATGACTGTATTAGTTGTTTCATAGGAGCATTGTTAAAAGTAAAGCACTTTGTAGGTAAGAACACTCATACCGGCCATTTGTAAGGCAACTTTGGATTATGGGTATCCCCCTCCATATTGTGACTTTCCCTGTTGTAGTTTTTTTATATCACAGGACAGAATAAGAGATTAAATATATGATACTGTAAATATACCTCAAAAGAAAAAAATCAGATTTCTCTAGTATGATGGGAGAGCCAAAATATTTTATACAGATTTTCCAGACTACTTGGACTCCATACTCCTAACCCCTATGATGTGGAAAAGATACCTGTGTTTAATAGGGTTGTGGTCATTGATTCTTATCGAGCTTTTATGATCATTGGATCTGATAATTTGTTCGGTGAACAAATCCTTTTTCATCTATTGATTTTTTGAGTCTCCTGAAGCTAAGCTAAGCTAGCTGTCAAAATGGTTCTGATCATCATTGAATTACTGAAAATCATTTGGATTTATCCATTGAAAGAAAATGACTAGTATTGTATTTTTTTTTTGTATCTTTGTAGATCAGTGGACACAGCTAATTCTGAAGAATAAAACTCTATGTGGGACCTGACTATGTGGGACCTGTTTCATAAGGTAAAATATTCAAGGCAATAAATGCTTTACATGCATATGGTGCGTTCACAGATCAAGGAAATTTGAAGAAGACCTGAAATTAAGGACATCATCAGGAAAATATGACTGAAAGTAAAGATGTCTAGGTCATGTGACAAAAGAGAGATAACTAGTGGATAGTCTCCACAGTTATCCTCTTGATGTGAGAACGTAAAAAAAATGGTCCACAGCATTTCATGTGGCCCATCTATGATCAGCTTCTGGGAGAACATGAATGAGAGTCATGGGGAAGTCAGGGGAAGTCATCTGATCTGCATTTGTGGAATACCTCATATTAATGAGATCACACATCCCCTTAAATATTTAAATATTCAGGCAATTATGGTATGCTTTAACTTTCCAAAGCACTTCTACATCCAGAATCACATCATATCCTTATTTTTTAAAAATGCCCTGAGGAAGTCAGGGCAGATATAATTATTCCATTTTACAGATAAGGAAGGTGATTGTCAAGGATAGGAAGTGAGCTCAGACTCATGTCAAATTTCCAAAGAAGTGAATCACTGAAAAAAATAAGTCACTGAAATCATTGAACCTAATAGAAGGGAGACCAGAAATCATCTAGTCTAAAACTATCACTTTAAATGTGTAAATTGAGGTTCAGAGAGTTATCTAAAATCATACAGTGAGTCATGGAGGTCCCAGAATAAAAGACTTCTAGCCTACTTTTCTTGCTAATTCCTTTGGGCTTTTCCTTTCTTTATATGCATTATTCATCTTGTGCTTATCAGTAATGATGTTGGGCCAATATTCCTTTATTAGGTATTACTTCCATTTGACAGATAAGAAAAGTGAGGCTCAGGGAATCTCAAAAACTTGCTTGAGATCCTGTGTCTGGGAAATATCAGAGGTGGGATTCAAGCCCAAATCTCCTTAACTTTACCCCCGGCACCTTTTCTGCTATGGTGTGTTATCTCTCTGGCTTGACTTTTCTAGATTGTGAATCACAAAATTCAAATGGTAATGCAGCCAAATATTATGAATGAGTGGCCATTTTCAATGCAACTTATTAGTGAGAGGAAAGGACAAAAAACCCAACCCTTGACAACAAACAAAATGAAAATAAGTTTCAGTAGCTTCCTATTTTAACTGAGCTTAATGAAACCTTTATCTTCATAACTGTTGCTATCATGGTTTGGTTGATGTCCTCGTATCTATTGAGGAGCTAACAGGTTTAGTTTTATTGTTTTGTCAAAATATTACCCAAATCAATATATCTCCATAATTCAGTGTTATACCAAGAGGCATTCTTGTGCCATATATAGCAAAAATTGTATTACACTTTTGAGATCATAGGTAATGATGACAAAGTGATCTGTGTTCAATTCTAGCATTAATGTCTGGTTTGAACAAAGCCTGAAATATGATCCTAGAGCTAAGAGGCTTTAATATTAAGATCTTTAACTGTAATTTATGTGACAGAAGATAGGGTTTAGCATAATAAAATGTAATGGGCTCCTACAGTGAAGAGGACTAAGAGACAATTGAAAACAAGGTAAAAATGGTAAATTATAAATAACCGTAAATTTTCCTTTATGTTGTTACTTCATTTATTTTTGATTTGTTAGATAGGCTCTATAATTCCTCATCTTTCTCTGCTCTAGAATCAGACATTCCTCAAAGAATATACATTTCAAGTAGTGGTCTATAATCCAGAGATGGAAGCCTGGGGTTAGAATGTCAGGGCTAGATGGGGTCATAGAGATCATTTTAATTCAACCCCCAGATTTTGCACAGAAGGAAACTGAGGCTCAAGGTCACAAAATTAGCTCTTTCAGTTCTGCCATGTGGAGTTCAGGAATATTTTAAGCAAAAAGATAGCCATTAAAATGCTTATCTTCATATCAGTCCTGACCTACAGAAATTCAATGCATGTTTATATAGTTGTTTTACCTTTCCCAGTTCATTTCACTCTCCTCTCACTTGCTTTCACAATACTCTGGTCATTTTTTTTTAATGTAGGGAAAGGGAAGAAAAATTCATCAGATTTTTAAAAATCAGCATTCATTTTTAAAAGGAAGAACTTGGAATGAAATATGGCTTCCAGATATGACTCTCCAAGGATTCAGTATGATCCAATTCAATTCAGTTGTTTCTTATTCAATTCCTAAAATGTGCTAGACACCATAAGTTTGAAGATAAATACTAATATGGGACAGGCTAATTCTTCTTTAAAAGAATACTAACAATAGCCTAAAAGCCATTAAAGTGAGCTAAAATCTATGTCTTATCAATCTATATTGAATTCATACTATGTAGGCATTTAAGAATGATCATTTATGAAGAATTAAAATTGATCATGAGAGAGAAAGCAATGAATTCTATAAGCATCAACTGGTGGAAATGATACATAGGAATACAAAGAAATGTGTCATAAAAACACATTCTTATCCTGTAAGGCTCATTTGAATATGAATAGGGTTAGACTTGGTAACAGTCCAGTGTGAGAAGAGGAATAATGTGAAGTAAAACTGGGAAGGGAGATTGTAGTTATATTGTAGAGATTTTTGATGTTTATAAAATTTTATTTTTAAAAATTCAGAATTTACCCAACACCTCTTGTAGATGGTCATACTTCTAGAAACATCTCCTTGTGAAGTCCTGGTCACCATTTTCATTCCACCAACTGGAAGAGAAATAGCCTTATCTCCTAACCAGATAAAGTGACAGTTTGATCCACAGCCTTTCAAATGGGTTGATCATTCATCCTACTTTTAAATTTTGACTTAAATAGTGAACTGCCTCCTTTCTACATAATAGGGTGACTTACTTTGATTTGGGACTATAATCAAGTTAATCAGTCATTGTAGCATGCCTGCCTTGTATCTGAGACTATTCATTTGACTGAATCCTTTATCTAAGGTCCTCTCTTTCCCTCCACTTACCCCACAAATCTCTCTCTGTACATGTTCCACAAGTTGGTAACTTCCAAAACCCAACTCAAATGCCATCTCTTTCATAAAAACTTCCTTGTTCTTACCATTTGGAACTGACCCCTTTTTGTGAACTCATGCCATTAAGCTGATTTGTTTATGTGTCTTAGTATTCCTTTCTCCTTACTTTGTTATAATCTCAATGAACATGGGGATGAAGTCTTAATTCCTCTTTGTTCATCTTCCCCAGCACATACAATTGCAGCTCAACAAACTAGTGTGGGAGAATTCACTAAAGCAAAGATATTAATAATTGGTTATTAAATGAATGACTGAACCTTTCCTTCTGATTCCACTCTGGTGAATACCAGGAATGCCAGAAGCAAAAGGTCTGATGAGAATAGTGTAGTGAGCAGTTCAAGCAACCTGGGGTGAGTTATGGTTGGGGAGCATTAGTATTTCCAAGATCCTCCCTGCCCCTTTTCATTTCACCTGTTAAATCATTTGCATAGGCTTGCAGAAGTTATGACTAGGTCAGTGTGCTCTCTGTGCACTTTGATCGAAAGTCATTTTTCTATCAACACAGATGGCAGTCCTGCTTTTTAGCTTTTTTTCCCCTGCCTAATTTTCTTTTACATCTCTTCACCTCTCTTTCCAGAATTTAAAGTTCTACAGTACCATTTTAGTGTCTCCCTATATACTTTTGGGGAAAATGTCATCATGAAAAGCCAGAAACCTAAGGTGCAAAGAGAATTTCAGTCCAGAGGAGTCTCCTGATCCAAATTGCCAGTCCTACATTGGGTCCCCTGATTTTCTTGGTCCTTCATCCTTCCTGCTTAGACAGAGGTACAGAAGTTATCCCTCCTTATAATTTACAAGATTGGTCATTTGTTTGGAGAGTTTCTGCTAGAGAATCAATATTGTGCAGTAGGTTTGTACCCAAAGGACTCTTCCTTTGGGTGTCAGTCCAGGATCCATGGTTTCCTAATTGTATAACCTTGGGTCAACAGCTCTCCTCTTTTGGCTTCAGTGTCCTCTCTGTAGAGTGAGGATAATAATACTTGTCCTGCCTGCCTCATCTACCTTCACACTACCTGTGAAAATTGCATGAGATGTAAATTGACAATAGCAATGGGGGAGAGCAACATAGGACATTTGAAAGAACATTGACTTTGGAGCCAGAGCTCTCGATCAAAATCCTGTTTCTATTGCTTATTTCTTGTGCATCTATGGGCAAGTCACGTAAGTTCTCTCTGCCTCATTTTCCTCACTTGTAAAATGAAATGGGGGGGGGCGGGAGGAAAGACAACAATTTTTGAGGTCCCTTCCATTTCTAATTCTATAATCCTATAACCTTCAAGAATCTGTCTAGCTCTAATGATCTGTGATTCTGAATCAGTGTGAGAGAGGGAGCATGATGTGAAGGATAGAGGCTTAAACTTGGAATCAGACAGACTTTATTCAAGTCCTGCCTCTGTCATACACTAACTGTATCACTATGGTTAAGTCACTTTGATACTCATTGCCCCCAAAGATCTTTAAGACTATAAGACAAAAAGGCATTGCTGATTTGCATCAATGGAAGGAATTTCCATACTGGATGTTCCCTATACCAATAAAAATCACCTGTCCAGAGTTTTTAATTTAAATATGAGATATATTGCCAGCTGAGAAGGAAGCCCAGTGGTAGGCATTAACACAGTTAGGGTTTTGTTTGCCTAGCAGAAGGTGTGAATGAAAACAAATGTTTGCAATAATCATTCACAAGATATGCTGGGAATACTTCCTAAGTGATTGATACATAATAAATGAGTATTAGAAATGCAGTCATTAGCAAAAACCATCAGACATAACAATTAGGTTTTCTAGCAACTTCACCCTCATGGTACACATACATACAGTCCATTTGGAAGTATGACTTTTCATACTCTTGGAAACTACCAACCTACTGGAATCCCTGATTAGCAGCAGCCCACTGTGTGTTAAATGAAATTCTGTAGCCCAAGGAAACAGCCTACACACATGAAAAGTGTTACACAAAGGAACATGATTTATGATAAAGTTTTCTGGCTTTGCTGGCAATTTTCTTTGCATTCCTAAATGGCAAACCATTTAGGTGACTGTCTAAATGTTTGCTTGGTAGGTGTAAAAGGCAAATGATGAGGCTTTAGAAAGAAGAAAGCATGATCGTGTGGGACAGGATCTAGAACACATATACTATTGGGGGATTTAGTCAAACAATGGTTTAAATAATTTTTTTTATAGAGATGGTGTGGCAGAGTGGGTTTGAATCCCACTTCAGATCCTCACCTTACTAGGTAAGGGTCCATGATCAAGTTACTTAATTTTCTGAGCCTCAATTTTCCCATCAGCAAAATGGGAATAATAACAATACTGTTCTTAAAGTGCTGTCTGTGAGGGTAAAATGAGATCATATTTGTAAATGTATAAACCTCAAATAATTATGTGTGTGTGTGTGTGTGCGTGCGCGTGTGTGTGTGTGTGTGTGTGTGAACTATATTCATAGTGAATTAAGTGGGCTGTAGGGAATTTTTCACCACTCCTTTTCTCTTCAAAATGAGAAATGGGCCAGCTGTTAGTTTAACAAAGGACTGTAACGAGTCCTGTTCTAGATTTTCCAGAGAGACTTTAAAATAGAAAAATTAATTGGCATTTTCCATGACCTCTGAGACATTCTTTTTTGGATCATATGAAAGAGAACCAGAAGGAACATTAGCAGTCATCCAGATGAACTCTATCAGTTTGTAGGAACTAGCCTAGAGAGGTCAAATGACTTGTCTAAAGGTACACAAACAATGATGGAAAGCAGGATTTGATTCCAGATCATTTGACTCCCACTGCAGTGGTTCTTGTCACTATATGACAATAATGCCTCTTGAGAGGATACTATGAGATAGCCACAGGACAACAAACCAGGTAAGTGGAAAGTAAAAATTTAATTTTATTCATTGGTATCTAGATGATCTATATAACTAGTGTGGCTAATTTTCTTCCCTATTGATTCAGAAAAAGTGTGTTATAGTGGGAAGAACAGTCTTGATTGGGAGACTTGGGTTCTTGTCCAGACCCTGTCATTAAATTTGTTGGGTGACTTTGGGTCAGCCACTTCCCTTTCTAGACTTTGTTTTATTCTCACGAGAGGATGAGATTACCCCAAGTAACAAGATTTGTTCTTATTGGTTTCTCCATGTGGGAGGGGAGATGAAATCCCTGAAACTCAGAATGGATGGAGCTTGATATTCAAACTATCAGATGCACAATTAGGTTTGCTAATATAATGACAAAGAAGATAAGCAGTGTGGTCTAGTGGAAAGCACACCAGAATTGTAATGAAGGAGACATGAACAGATATGATATGTTATGGGCAAGTTAATAATCCAGCCTCTTTGAGCCTCACCTTTTCTCATCTGTTAAATGAGGATAATAGTACACTCCTTTCCACATGGGATTGATGTGGATAAAGCACTTTGTAAACCTTAAAGTGCTACGAAATATTCTTGTTCCTAATAAATTCTGAGGATTACCTTGCCTCAAGGAATACACAGTTATGTAACTTCTAAGCCAACTAGTGGTACAATGGATAAAGCATTAGACTATGAGAGAAAAAAAACAAAAACAAAACCTCAGTGAAAATTCTGATTCAGTCACTTACTTACTATGACCCTCAGCAAGTCATTTGACCTCTCTAAGCCTCAATTTTCTCATCTGTAAAATTGTGATAATAGTGGCGTTTATCTCAGGGTTGTTGCAAGGCTAAAAACAGATAATATATGAAAAATACGTTGCAAACCTTAAAATGCAAAATAAATATTACCTATTATTATGGCTTCTAGTCATATGGATGACTACTGAACTGCTACAGATATCCCTTAGAAACTCAGTAGGGCTGAGGATGATGGAGTGTCTAATATAGGGCTTACCAGTTAAGGGATATTTGTTAGAAGTTATTGTAATGTGTCCTTCTTTATATAAGTACATAAACACACTCACATGCAGAGAGACACGGACAGACAGAGACAGAGAGACACAGAGATTCTTGATTTAATAAAAAATAAAATCATATTGAGTTTGACTTGGAGGATTCAGGAAACTACTGCTGGTTCAGGTTTAGTAGAAAGTCCCTGGTGAAACAGTCCCAGAGAGTGTCAGAAAGGGGAATGACAGAAAATACCCAAGAAAGTCTCTTGGTCCTCAGGTCACTCTGATCAGTCTGTGAATAATTCCTGCTAGTTACCTAGTAGTGAATGAGAAACTTAAACTTAATAAGCAAATGAATCTTTGTCTTGATACAAACATGGAGAATACTGATATAATGAATATTGATTCTAGTGTGTGACAAATGGCTGCTGAACCCTGAGAATATGAAAAATGTCACATGGTATATATGTATATATTTTGCTACATATAGTAAAACAACAAAACAGAACAAAAGAAATTCCAAACTATCACCAGGTCTTTAGCATGTTGAATAGAATCCAGAGGAACTAGGGAAAATATAGAAAGATGCACCAGTTGAGGGAGGGCTCGTAATGATCAGATCATGGATCCAGTGAGCTATGGAAGGAATTATAAATGTCATCCTTCCTTGTTGTACAGTCTGGAATCTTATGGTCATTTTAGCTCCCTGTTCAGATTGCTGGGTCATTAAGTAGAATTCTAGCCAGAGCTATATTTTTATGTTCCAAGCTTGTGATTCACCCAGGTCTTCCATCACAAACATCTCTAAAATGATTTCTTATATCTGTCTGAAAAAGGAAAACGAATGAAAACACTTAATAGTTGTGCGACCCTTATCATCACTAAACCACTCTGAGTCCCAGAGTTTCCTAATCTTTAAAAAGGGGGATTTGTTACTATTTAGCAGGGGCTGACTTTTTGTGACCCCATTTGGGGTTTTCATGGCAAAGGTACCGGAGTAGTTGGCCATTTATTTCTCCAACTCATTTTACCGATGAAGAAATTGAGGAAACAGGATAAAATGACTTGCCGAAGGTCATGTAGGTAGTAAATATCTAAGGCCAGATTTGAACTCAAGAAGATGAGTATTCCTGGCCCCAATGCCAGTGCTCTATCCATTGACCCAACTAACTTCCCTTTAAAATGGAGATAATAATATTTAAACTACCTGACAGGGTTTTATAGGAAGATCCTGGTATGGAAATTCCCTCTGGTGATACAGATCAGCCACTTGATTGTAATTTAGAATTTTAGAGAGTTGCTGGCACTTTGAAAAATGAAGTAACATTGTCACATAGCATAGGTCAGAAGTAGGACTTGACAGACTGGGGAGAACTTTGTATATGGTAACAGCAATATTGTACGTTGGCCAACTGTGAAGGACTTCACTACTCTCAGCAATACAATGATCCAGGACAATTCTGAAGGACTTATGGCAAGGAATACTCTTCATCTCCAGGGAAAGAACTCTTGGAGCCAAATTCAGATCAAAGTATAGTATTTTCCACATTAGTTTGTTTTTGGTTTTATATGAGTATTCCCTTGCAACAATGACCAATATAGAAGTATGTTTTGCATGATAATATGTGTATAAATTCAGATCAAATTACTTACTATCTCCAAGAGTGGGGAGGGAAGGTAAGGAAGGAGACAATTTGTATCTTCTAATTTCAGAAAACATATATTGAAAATTGTTATTACATGTAACTGGGGAAAGGAAATTTCTTTGAATAAAGGGGGAAAAAGAAGTAGTGGGACTTGAATGAGAGTCTTTCAGTTTTTCAGTATTGGGGGACTTTATCCATTATGTTGTTCAGTTGGTTTTAGCCCTATCCTACTCTTAGTGACCCCCTTTTTGTGATTTTCTTGGGAAAGATACTGGAATAGTTTGCCATTTCCTTCCCTAGTTTGTTTTATAGACAAAGGAACCGAGTCAAACATGATTAAATGACTTGCACAGGGTCACACAGCTAGTAAATATCTGAGACCAAATTTGAACTCGGGAAGATGTGTCTTCCTGACTTCAGACCCATTGCTTTATCCACTGTGCCAGTCCTTTATCCATGAGAGCAGATCATATCCCTCTACAAAAATGTGGGTTATTATGAAGAGAATATTCTAAGGTCTCATTCCCACACTTCTGAAATCACATCCCTTTATTTGGTGAAGTGTAGCAGGGATTTTTTAGCAGAAGATCAAGTTTAGGAGAATAAGCAGCATGTATTATAATGGTATAGTAAAAAGGGCTCAAGACTTGTAGTCAGGAGAGCTGAGTTCAAGTGTTGCCTCTTTCACGTTCTAATTGTGTGAGTGCCCTTGAACAAATCATCTAAGTTCCCTCACTCTGTTTCCTCATTTGTCAAGTGGTGATAATAATACTTTCACTGTATAGCTCAAAAACTCATTGTGAGAATAAAATGAAATATCTGTCAAGGTCTTTGTAAAGCACTGTATAAGCTTAAGCAATTATACACCAAGTCCAATTCAACAAGCATTTGTCCAAAGCCTCCTATGTACAAGGAATTTTGCTAGGTGCAGGGGAAACAAAGATTGCAATGATCCTTACAGAAGGAACTTACATTCTACCCTTGTCTTCTTTTCTTCGTTTTTATCTTCTTTCTCCTACAGGGTATTTGAAATTCCCTCAAATAATTGTGAAGCCCTTTCAAGATTTTCTGCTTATGACAACCCCACCAAGAGAGAAAGAGACCCATTAATCAGAACTGTCAAAGAAACTTATTTATATGTAATCATAAATATTTGGGGAAAGTATTTGTGATTTTTTTTGGCCTAATTAAATCTTTCTTTAGTCATCACTCAGTCTAATTTTTGGGTGATCTGTAATAGAAGAAATTCCCAGGGGAGAAAAAAATCACATTCAGTTTTACCTTGCTGGAGTGAAACATATATCTTTTGTGGCTCTTGCTTCGCTCTCTATTCCTACAAAGCCCAGCAAAAATGAAGAACAACTGAGATGACAAAAGAACCAAGGGATGATCTCTTTTTCTGCTCAGAGGGGCTCTCCTTTTCTAAGACACTGCTTTTCATCATAAACACCTAAATGTTCATCTTGAGGAAAGAGGTTGAATCAGTTTAATTGTGCATATTTAATTCAAACAAGATTCCCTTTCTCCTCTTTTCTAAGACACATTTCAAAGTATCTTTAGTGTAACAGGTTTTAGAATTTGATTACAGCACCATCTACTGGGTATTGAATTTGGAATTTTAAAAAGCTTTTCCTGCATGTTTGACTTTCTCTACCCTCCACGCCCCCAACCTCTGTTTTCTCTTATAATAAAAGTGGACAATTGTTTTCAGAATTTTAAAAAGGCTCTTGAAGATTTACGAGTTGATGATCCACTAAAATGATAAAAAAGTGCATATTTTGCCAATAATAGTTACAGAGACTGAGGCCACACTTAACCATATTACCTATCATATAATTATACCAAGGGATCAATAATCTCATCAGTAAAACTAACTGATGAGGACATCACAGTAATGAATTGGCCAGACCAACAGTGGACCGATCGGACTTCCTTAGCTCTATTGCCTGAAAGCTGTCCATGAGCATGATGGGAATTAAAGAGGGCCATTTTGCTAAGGAAATTAATCATAGTTATCCCTAACTCATATTCATATAATTTGCTTTCCTTATGCAACCAACATGAAATTGATCAGAACAGATTTCTTGCTACACAATAAGCCACTTGGCATGTATTTGTAAAAGGGAGAGCTAAAGGTCCTATAGAGTTAAAGAAAGGAAAAACTGGATCACTCACATTTAGAAAATAATAAAATGTTATTTCATGAAGTGCTGTTTTTGCCTTTCTTAATTCAAGGCTAAAACTTAAAAATGGTCTCTTGTGCCACATAGCCTTCAAAATTATATAATTATATGATTTTAACTTCCTTTTGGAAAGAAAGAAGAGATTTTCTTTCTTAGGCTTTGATCTTTTGTTGACTGTCAGTTATTACCTCTGGTGCAAAGACATTTGGATTCCTTGCTTTTTCTCTGTGTTTCTGTTAGTTATTTTTTGTTAAACTATCTGTTGTGTTAAGACATAGAAAAATCAGAAATTTGTGACCTGCTCCTTTCCTATTAATCCTCTTTCAAGAATGAACCAGGGATTTTGGACTCTCTGAGTTTTGACTAATATAAACATTGATTATCGTAAATGAGCTCTTTGGGGGACAGCTGGGTGGCTCATTGGATAGAGAGCCAGGTCCTAGGTTCAAATCTAGTCTCAGACACTTCCTAGCTATGTGACCCTGGGCAAGTCACTTAACCCCCATTGCCTAGCCCTTACCACTCTTCTGCCTTGTAGCCAATACATAGTATTGACTCTAAGACGGAAGGTAAGGGTTTAAAAAAATAAAGAGCTCCTGAAGTTCTATCTTGTAACAAGAACCTACTTCCTGGGATTGCCACAAAGATCAAATGAGATAATATTTGTAAAGTGTTTAGCAAGGTGTCGGGCACATAGTAGACCCTTAACAAATGCCTGTTCCCTTCTTTTTCCTTTCTCAAACTGAATTAGTCTCTGTATCCTGTTTTTGTCCTGCGCTTTCTTTCTTGTCTTTGCACTTTTCATAGAACCATAGATTGTCAGAGTAGGAGGAATCTCAGTGGCCATCTAACCAAATCTATACTCTGATAGTATCTTCTCTACAATGGATCCAAGGTTATCTAGTTCTTACTTGACTCTAATCAAGGATCTTTACTTCCCCTTTGGGATGGCTTTAAGTGTTTTCCTACATCAAGACTAAAGTTATCTGTTACCAACTTCCACATATTGCCCTAATTTTGTCCACTGGGACAAAGGAGGAGAAATCTAATCCCTCTTCCACATGGTGGTCCTACAAATACTTCAAAATAATTATTGCGAACCTTCTGAGTCTTCTATTCCTCAGGCTAAACTGACTTCCTTCATCCAAATGTCATTTTTCATAATTTCAAAAAACTTCAATATCCTGGCTGTAGTCCTCTGGATGCTTGGAAGCTTGTAAATATTTTTTTTCTAAAATTTGGTACTTAGAACTTAAAATAGAGATTTAGATCTGTCCTGATAGCTCAGAGGAACTATCACCACTTTACTTCTGGTGACATTTCTTCTCATAATGTAGTCCAATTTTACATTGGCTTTTTTTGGTCTGCTGTATCATACTTTTGACTCATACTGACCTTATTCTGTCCTAAAACCCCTAGATCTTTTTTTTTCCAATTCCTATTTAATTATGCTTCTCCCATAATGTACTTGTAAAAAATCTAAGTGTATGCATTTTTCTTTTTTGAATTTTACCTTCTTCATTTAGGTATAGTCTTCTATTATGTCAGGATTTTATGGATTCTGACTTTGTCATCTAGCATATTACTTCTCTTTCCTACCTTTCTATGTATCTTCAAATTTGATAACTGTCATTTTAAAAAATCTTAAATGGTATAGGGACAAGCACAAATCTCTGGGCACTCCAATTGAGGACTTCTTCAAAATTGCTCTCAAGTTTTATCATGATGCCCCATGTTCCAAGGTGGCTTCCTCTAATGACATAGTTATCATGACAGGTGAATGAAAGTACCAACTTCTCTGTGAATCCTTCTTGATAGTACTCATCCCTCCTCTGTCAGATGAAGAATATTTTTACCTCTTTGAATTTCTTTGGTGCTCTTTGGCACTTTTCCTTGAACCATAGCTTGTGTATATGTGTGTTTGTGTGTGTGTGTATGTACTTGTTATTTCCTATATTAGACTGTTAACTCCTTGAGATTAGGGTTTATATAATATTTATCTTTGTATACTCACAGGCTAGTACAGCAACTTTCAATCAATAATGTTTAAATTTTATTAAGTATTTACTAGTCCAAGATTTTGAATGAATGAATGAAAAAAATACTGAGTGCCAATTACATGCCAAGTCCTTTGCTAAACATTGGAAGTAGAAAGGAAAACAAGTTAGATTTATCTTTCTAGGAGCTCACATTCTAAAAGGATACTAGTTGGGGAAGAGAGGAAGACCCAGTTGTCCATAGGGTAGAGCAGCATGACAAATACTAATGCAACTTCTTCAGTACCATTTCCATTGATAAAATCATAACCCTTTCTGATATTTAACCATTTAACCAAGGACTTTACAGTCAATGTTGAATCCAGTTTCAATGAAAAAATGGAATGTCATTAAGTAGTATGGTCCTCATCACTTAAAGTATTCAAAAAAAAGTTGTAAAGCCATTTGTCAGGGATATTAGAGAGCAGATGCATATTCTAGATAGGAATTAAACTAGATGGTCTTTAAGATTCCCTTCAACTAGGAGATTCCAGGACTCTATGGTTCAAGTGCCTGGTCTATTTCTCATTACTTATAAGTAGTAACTAGTTCTGACTACTGTGACCTCATGTAAACCACTTATTCTCCTGAGCTTCAGTTTCCCCATTTGAAATAACATTTGTCTTGCCTTCTTTTCAGGATTGTAATGAGACAGAAATAAGGAAATGCAACCTACAAATTTGGCTTCTTGTCCCTTGTAGTTCTGTAATTGAGATTTGATCACTGCCTGCCATATTGTATTTGTTGCTCAAAGAAATAAGCACTCCCTCTGTGGAATCTTTTACCACAAAATCCCTCACCACTGGACTAACTGACTCTAAATTAGCTCATTATTCTTATACAGGACACCACAGGACATGATTGATTCTCTTAACCAATCATAAGAAAATCCTTTCAAGACTAATTCATAACCATTTTGACTGGTTCCATTGAGATTTCTGGGTCTTCTGTGATCAGTTGGTATGAGGATGGACCCCGCTCCCTTTACAGTTATGCAGTATTTTATATCTAACAATTGTCTCCTTTATGTGCAAAATAAAAAAAATACCTTTTAATATGTATGAATTACAAAGAATATAATTGAGGTAATGCCAATTATTTACCAATGGAATTGAGAAATTCTTGATAATTCTTGATAAGGAAGATTAATAGTATTTGAAGTCAAATCTGTATTTTCCAGTTGAAAACCTCTTACCAAATTAGGCATAACCATTTATTTACTTACTTATCAGTTAATGAATGGACAAATGTGATTGTATGTCCTTTGGAGAATGGGAAGAAAATTCTGTTTCTCCTGGCTGAGCCTATAGTAAGTAAGATTCTTTTTTTTTTTTTTTAACAGAGCGGTGAAATGATCATTTATATATTTATTCATTCCTTTTTTTTTAATTGATCCCTCATCTAATAGCCTTAATGAACAACTATTTTCAACGAACCACCATTAGGGCGCCTGTATTATTATTCACAGCTAATTGAATGAAGAGGCTGGTTGAGGGGAATCCACCTTGGATCACTGTTACTCTGGATTATAGATAAAAGAGGACAATGAGGTGAAATCCAGAAAAAAATCAATAGGTACATCCTTGGAGAATCTGATTCAAGAAATAATACTTGGATCAGAGTGTGGACTTGGGACAATTTCTTTTTCTTCCAAGAAGTTACATAGAATATTTTTCAGGTTGTTAGATAGGGTATGCTTTTCCAAAGAACAAGAAGCATTAGATATTCTGAGGGAAGATTCTGTTTCAGGAAGGCCCTGAATTTCCACATGATCTTTTCTGTGTAATTTGATCTCATTCACATCCTTTTTGAATGGTTCTTGGGGACTGAGTTGTATATTTACTTGCTGTCTCTCAATCTGAATTCTGTTCAATGGAAGTCATGTAACTAAGGGGAGAGATCTGTATTAGTTTCTCTCATGGTGTATTTTGTATTTTCTATATAAAGTCACCTTTAGAGTCAGGTGTGTGGGGGAGAAAGGCCAACAGAGCCAGTAAATGGTGTGCAGAAAGAATCCAATTAAATGAAGTGGTTCTGTTGAAATCAAGATTGGTCTCAGATGAGCCATGTAGATGGTCAGTCTGTGGACAATGCTACTTAACCATGTAGGCATTTGGACATTGCATGCATCATGCAGTCTACATTATCAACTTTTTAATTTCTTACAGCTCTGCTTGAGCATTAGATCAAATTTGGCTTCTCCCATTTCCTCTCCATAATGAACATTTCTCTTTCCTCCATATAAACAGAAGTTTTCTTTCCACTATTAGAGTTTTCAGTGGGAAGAATAGGTTTGGTCTATTGACTTGGTTAAAACAGTTGAAAGGACATGAAAGTAAAAGAAACTATGCCTAAGAGCCTTTTGCTATTTAGCAAATGCTCTTGCTAGAGCAAAATTACTATGAAGAGACAACCCAGGACATCAGAATTTAGAAGGTCCTGACACTATTAGTAATTTTTCAACATTTAAAAAATAAACTGAGGTTAATACTTAGCAAGAATAATTGATTAAAATAGGAAACTACTAGATGGTAAACATCTTCTTGAGGTTTTCCTCCATTCAATCCATCCACCCATCATTCAATAAACATGTATTAAGTACCCACTATGTGCCAGGCACTGTACAACAAAACCATCTCCGTCCTCAAAGAGGTTACATTATATTTAAAATTTATCTAAATTTAAAATGCCAGTTCCAAATTCTGTCTACCTCCACCCCTCCTTCACCAATCGAGAAGGCAAGAATATGATGCCTATTATACATATGAAATCACATAAAACATTTCAACATTAGCCACATTATGAAAAAGCAAGAAAAAGGAAAAAAATATACTCCAATCTGACCTGAATCCATCAGTTCTCTCTCTGGATGTGAGTAGTATTTTTTTCATGAGTCCTCTAGAATTTTTGAGGATCATCATATTAATCAGAAGAGCTAAGTCTTTCAGCATTGATTATTTTTGCAATATTGTGGTTACTATGTGTATTGTTCTGTTTTTTCACATTGCATCAGTTCATACAGGTCTTCTCTTTTTTTTCTGACCGCCTTCTCATCCTTTCTTACAGAACAATAGTATTCCATCATAGTCATGAACAACTTGTTCAACCTTTCCCCAGTTAATGAGTGTCTTCTCAATTTCCAATTCTTTGCCACTACAAAAGAGCCACTACAAACATTTTTGTACACATGGTCCTTTTCCTTTGATTTTGTTGAGGTACAGACCTACTAATGGAATTTCCAGGTCAAAGACTATGCACAATTATGTAGCCCTTTGGGCACATCTCCAAATTTTTTTGTAGACTGGTTGGACCATTCACAACTCCATTGATGATGCATTAATATTCAACATTTGTCATTTTCCTTTTCCATCATATTAGTCAATTTCATGGGTGTCAGGTGGTACTTTGGAGTTGTTTTAATTAGCATTTCTTTAATCAATTGTAATTTAGAGCATTAGGAGTTTACATTCTAATAGATGCCAGCCAGACTGCTCCTCCTTCTACTCCAGGTGGGATCTTCTTTCTTGTTCTAAAACCTTGGGATATAGTGGGGCTTCTTTTTTCTACTTCCACTGGAGATATGTTCTGTATTCTCTCCTACTCCTAGCTAAATGTTTTCTAAGGGACAATTGATCATTTTGTGGCACGCAGTGCTGCTTTTCTCTGTTACCCCACTAAAATCTCTTTTATGGTTCTGGTTACCTATGTCTTAGTTGGAAGGGAAAAGAGATGGAATATGCATTTATTAAGAACCTACTATATACCAGTCATTGTGGTAAGTGCTTTAGAAATATTATTTCATTTGATCAGTGGAAAATTATTCACCAGACTGCATTTTGAAATGTATTGTAGTTTTTGCATGTATTAAAGTCCATTTTTTTAGTAGTTAGTACTGCATATGCATGTATTGCATAAATCCTCTCCTGAAAAATTCTTCCATATTCTCTGTCCTTGCCTGGAGAATCTTGCAAGTAAACACAATAATTATTTAGCCTCAAATTAGCTATATGGTATCTGAATAATCAAAGTCTAGAATGCCAGATCTGGAAATACCCTTAGCGATCATTTGATCCATTATAGAAGAGGAGACTGAAGCCCTTAGAGAAAGGGGGATTGCCCTTGCACCATAGAAGGCTTCATCCAACAAAAATGTATGTATAAATTATATTTTTCACATTTCTATTTGCCAGTCCTTTCTCTGGAGGTAGACATTCACAAGTTATTTTTCAAATATTAATTCTGTAGCTGTATTTAGTGTTCTCTTGGTTCTACTTGGTCCAATCTCCATTATGAAAAAGCACTTTTTAAATCTAAAGGAGATGTAGACAACATATGTTATAATTATTGGTATTCTACTGAGGGTACTCCTATGACACATTTCTAAACTGTGAATTAATTATATTTTGCTACCATTAATAATGAAATGTTTTTCAAAAAATGGAAAACTACTTTTGTCTTTTCATCTGCCTTGCTTCCCTCAAAATGTAGCTCTAGGACATTCCCCCTAAAGTCAGATTCCTTTCTACTATTGGTGGTAGCTGCTTATACTAAAGCAGAACCAATGACAAATAAATATAATGCTTGGAAAATTCTTAGGTAATTTAATACATGAGCTTAGGAAGGACTATTTTGAGGTAGTGTTTTTGGAAGGGGACCCTTGTCTGGTTACTAAGGAAAGAATAACTGAGCAGAACCAATACCCAAGTTTAATCTTTTGCCAAATATTTGCCTGTTGCTGGATAGCTACACATTACAAGTAAACTCATATGAATATATCCTATTATTTTTATATACAAATCATTGACTCACTTAAGTATTTATCGAACACAATATTAGGAAGCAAGAGGTAGAACAGTGTAGGAAAAGTGCAGAACTTGGAGTGGGAATTCAAGTCATTTAATTCCACCTATATTTCTTATGTGTCTATTTTGTGCAAGGAATTGGACCAGGTATTGGGCAAAGACAATGCCAAAAATAGTCCTTGCTCTCAAATAACTGAACTTCTATTGGAAAGACTTGAAGTCAGTTCCTTGCTCTGCCATACTAGCTATATGACCTTGAGCAAGTTACTTAACATCCATTAGCCCTATCATAATTCATGCACTATCTACCCCCATGAATTGGCTGCAACAAAAGGGTTATGTAAAACATTCTATAACTGTAAGGTGATTATTAGAAGATTGAGAGTACATTGGTGGGTAGCAAAGAATTTGATAGTCACTGTAGAATACTTTGGTCCTCAGATGGCCAGTCCCTCAACCAATCAGCAGGAACAAGGAGATCTGGTGAAAACATGAGCTGCCAGTTCCAATGAGTGGTCAAATGAACTCATATCCCTCTCCCACTTCCTGAGCAGCCAGAATACATGGGTGGAACATGAGTTGCACAGAGTTTCAAATTATAATCTACTCATCATTTATACAAAAACCAGTGCAAAGAGTCTTGAGTTCCAGTCTCTGCTACTATATGATTATTTGACTTTGGACAATTGGTTTTACATTACTGAGCCTCAGTTTTCTCATCTGTAAAATGACAGGATTGAACTAGGTGATCCTTATCAAGACCTTGCTTCTCTCCATGCACCCCTAAACTTCTATAGCTTTCCATTGCTTCTGCCATTTAAAATCCTCTTTCATTTGGTTCCCATCTACCTATACAGTATTATTTCATACCACTCTCCTCCAACATCTTGCTCCTCCACTCATAGTAAGCCAGTGTGCTCTATTTTGTATGTGATCCTTCATTTCCCATTTGTTTGCCTTTACGTGGGTAGTCTTCCATGTTAGTATTCACTTTGCTTCTCAGAAAGAACTTTCTTCAGAGCACTGCTCAAGATGCTTCTTAAATGAGGTCTATCCTAATTATCCATTAATTAGTACTCTCTTCCTCTTGAAATTATTCCATATCATTTTAGATCTACTTCTCTCTGTGTATGTTGTATCCTTTGAGAAGTATATAAGCTTCCTGAGGGAAAGGACTGTTTCTTTTTTTGTTTTCGTATTCTAGAACCTATTACAGTGCATTACACATGGTAGTTGCTTAATAAATGTTTGTTGAATTCAATTGAATCTAGAGGTATCTTTTCAACTCTCAATATTCTATAGTTTCATAAATCTTATATAGAAGAATATGCCCTTATCTCATCCCCTTTCTCGTTCTCTCAAAACTGTCACCTAAATGGCAGAAGTATAAATGTCATTTCACAGAACCATTTATATAAAGTAATAGATGATGTGATCCCAGAAAGGAAATAGCTATTTTTGAGAAAAGAATTATCTGTGCTTTCTACCACACAATTTAATTGAAGTTCAGAGATATTTAAAGGCTGCATAGCATTTAGGCATGCAGTTCTTCCTGACATAAGCCCTGGCCCTTGAGTGTAAGAGGTATTGCACTACTCTGATTGAACTAATGGTCTCTGCTAATGTGGATCTTCTTCTTCTCTTTGGAAGAGGGCAACAAATGCAGTTATTAAATATCTGGCTTGTTCTTTGTGTTCCATTTATCCAGACTCAATACCTGTGCTCAGCACTGCAGCCACTTAATTGTTCTGTGTTGCCTTATGTCACCATAGCCCTGCAGATTAGAGACAGAGAGGACCATGATTCTTTATTGGCACTTTGAGCTCTTTCCAGACTCAATAAATCTTCAGTATCCTGGTAATAATTACAAAGAGGTATGAAGTTTTCATCTTTAAAACTAACTTTGGGTGGAGGTCACAATGAGGGAGAAGAGAGGATGAAAGAAGAAGAGGGAAGAAAGCATTACTAGCTAAGATCATAAAAGCATTAGAAAAAAGTATCACACTATGCTTTTCAATCAGCTAATGAATAAATATTTCTTTAGCACTTATTTCCTGTAGATGGTTATTCTAGGTGATATCAGAGGAAAAACAAACAAGATATAGGCTATGTGTTTAAAATGCTTATTTTCTTGTAAGGAAGATACGACCAGTAAGAAGAGTATTAGAACAGGGGCCAGGAAACCTTGGCACTAGACCGCATATGACAATTGTCCAGCTATGTGACTTTGAACAGGTTGTTTTGCCTTTCTTGCCCCAGGATTCCTCATCTTTAAAAAGAGGAGGTCAAACTATCACAGGTATCAAACTCACAGCCTACTATTGTATTCTCAACCAGATTAAAATGTAACTGGGAAATGTTTGACAAATAAACAAAAATATAGTACAACATAGATGATGGATGATGCTAATTTGTGGTTTTCTAAACCATGTATTTCTATTTGAGTTTGACACTACTGGCCTGAATAATCTTTTAGGTCCCTTTTGCCTCTGAAATTCTGTAGTCAACATGAGGTATGGTGAGAGGCAGTGTGACAGTGGATTTTGATTCTGACCATCTTGAGATTAAACGAAACCTGGGTGCATGTCCTGCCTAGGACACATATAAGCTAAGTGATCATGGACAAGTTACAAACCTCCTAACTGCTCCAGGTAACAGTCTATAGGCTATATAGGTTATAAACAAATTGCTGGTCTTTGTGGGTGAAGGATGTTTTCATAATGGCTGTTTCCTCAAACTGATGAAATCGCAAGTCTAGGTCAAACTATCACATGATAAATAATCAAATAAGGTGTATAGACAATAAGTGGAATTGGATATCAAAGGAGCAAATGACTACCAGGGTTTGAGTCTGGTCAGGATGGGCTTCATGGGTTAAGTGGAGTTGATCTTAAAGAATGGATTAGAATTGATAGATGGCATTTTTAGACAGAAATGGTTGTAAATATGGAGGTAGGAATACATACAGTATATCTGGCAGTAAATATATAGACCATATAACCAGAACTAAGGTTTTCTGGGACAACAAAGAACAGATAATTTGGAAAAACAACTAGGGGGGACCTTCAATTCCATATTAAGGATTTTGGATTTATTCTATTGGAAAATGAATTGTTTTGAGTACTTTGGAAAATATATCCTTAGACAATGAATAAGCAAATTATTTATTTTGTGCCTAGAATTCATTCATTAAGTCTGAAAAATCAAGCAATAGCATGGCACAAAGAAAAGCATATCCTTATCTGTTTCTTGACTTCTTGGGAGGAACTGGTAAAGTTTGCAATGAATTAAAATGAGAGCTCAGATCTCTCCTTAGTAATAATGGGTTTAGTGGTTGAATTTTCAAAAGCTCAACTCTATATAACTTATAAATGCTGATAGAAAAAGATTATTTATTAAGGTTGTTGAATAAATGAATATATAGATGAACATTTTATTGGGGCAAACCAAAGGTACAAGAAGATATTACTGAGAGCATATAATTATGATATTCTTTTAAAAAGATCATTATTTGTTGGTTACATTAAAATTTTCCATGCATTTCCCTTCCTTTCTCCACCCCTTTCTTTCACTAAAAAAGGCATCATTTGACAAAAAAAAAGTAAATATAAACTATGTCTTTCACGTTTCTATTTATCATTTCTTTCTCTGGAGGTGCATATTCACAAGTTATTCTTCAAATATTATTTTTGTAGCTGTATATAATGTTCTCTTGGTTCTACTCATTTTACTTTTCATAATTTCATGCAGGTCTTTCCATATTTTCTCTTAATTAACCTGCTCATCATTTCTTATGGTGCAATAGCATTCCATCACAATCATGTAGGCCACAGTTTGTTCAGCCTTCCCCAATTGATGGTTATCACCTCAGTTTCCTCTTCTTTGTCACTACTAAGAGAACTACTAAAAATATTTTAGAACAAAGAGATTATTTTGATTTTTTTTCTCTGATCACTTTGGGAAACAAATCCAATAGTAGTATTGATGAGTCTAAGGTTATACACAGTTTTATAATTCGTAGTGTATAATTCCAAATTGTTTTCCAAAACGGTTGGATTATTTCACAGTTCCACCATCACTGTTAAGTGTCTTCATTTTTTTCCACATCCATAAGGGTTATTTAAATGAAATCCAGTTGTCTTATTTCATCAGCTGATCAATCAACCATTCAATCAATCCAATTAATGAATATTCTTATGGTAGGTACTTGGCAAGAAACTGAGGATACAGAGACAAAAATTAAATAGTCCCCACCTTTAAGGACCTTATATTTAATTTGGGGAAATGACACATACACATAGGATATATGAAATATATACAAAGTATATTCAAAGTAGTTTCAGTGGGAGAAGGCACAAATAGCTGGAAAGATGAAGGAAAGTCTTGAATGAGATGTGTTTGAATTGAGCTTGGAAGGAAATTAAGGTGAATTATATGTACAGAGGAGAGCCTTTTAAGGGTCCTAGAGATAGGAACCAAAATGTTATGTGAGACAGAATATCGACCTTCTCCTAGAGTGTTTCTAGGGCAAATGCTCAAAATTGTTAGTTCATGGGCCATAATTAGCCCTATTCCCAACTTCTCTGACTTCATATTCTCTCTAGCTCTTTTCTTAACTTTCTTAAAAATTATATGTAGAAGCAATTTTTGACAATCTTTTTCCAATATTGTGCAATTCAGATTCTCTCCTTCCCTCCACATCCTCCCTTCTCAAGGTGGTAAATAAGCTGATATAGGCTATACTAATGCTTTCATGCAATATATATTTCCATATTCCTCATGCCATGACAGAAGACAAATACAAAAAAACAACTCATGAAGGAAATACACTGACAGATGGTATGCTTTCATCTGCACTGAGATTCCAACAGTTCTTTCTTTGTTTGTGGATAGCATTTTTTATCATGAGACCTTGTTTTGCTAACAATAGTTTAGTTCTTTATAACTTCTTATCATACCATTCTCTCGATCTCTACAAAGACCAGTAGGATAAACCTGGTCCCAGTCCAACACCAGCTTCTAGTGCCTTCCTCTCTGGGATGACCTCCCATCTACTCTGAATTTATCTTGTGGACAAGATCCCTAGTATTTACATGTTGACTTCCCTATTAGAATATGAGCTACTGTTTTCTTATGTATGTGGAAATGCTCATATTACTTAGTATATGTAAAGGTCAGAATTTTTTAAACTGTTGATTTAAAAAAGAAAATAATACAGAACCAAAAAGGAATAAGAACCCCCAATATACTTAAAGTAAGCCCATAATGGATGCTGACTCATCAGTGAATGGGGAAGATCATTCTGGTGGTACAAAATTCAGTAGAATTTAGAATTTGTTTCCTCAGAGGCTTTGAAATTTTTCACATGTTATAGCAAGGAGAAATGCACTCTGAATCCATAATTCCATGCTCAGTGTTTTAATGCCTTTGGAACCATTTTGACTATTCACTTTTGGTCAAACCAAACAGCCATGCATGAATGGTCCACAGTGTGGTGTGACTAAAGGGAATGATGCCTGTCTGTTCATCACACCATTGGTCAGGTGGAGTGTGGCTGATGGCTTTGAACTGAAGTTTCAAGTGGAACATTTTCCTGATCCATGGATATTCTCATCCATGGTATAGTTGTTTATATTGCAGGAAACCCAGTTGAATGGATCAAATAGGCACTTTTGACTCTTCTAGGTCATAGATCATAGAGTGGGAAAGGACCTTCAATATCATATAATCTAGATCATTCTACAGATGTGGAAACTGAGATAAAGTCCTTTTCAAGGTTCCCACAAACTAGTTAATGTTGGAGTTAGTACTAGAGCCCAGGTCTCTTGCTTCCTAATCAACTTCCCTTTCCACTGTGCCATATTTGAGTTTGTCCTCATGAACAGGTAGAAATGGTCCTCCCTAAACTCTCCCAAAGAGTATAGGGGGAATGTTATATAAAGGTGGGTTGTTAATTACAGTCATAAACACCATGAAAAATGCATGTAATAAAACTAAGGCTATTATAAGGAAAAAATCCAATGAAAGATGTCCAGTACACTGGCAAGATGGAATGCCTCCTTCCATATGTATGAGTTTTACTCAGCAAGTAATCCACAGTTTAAAGAACTTTTTTTAATTTAATAAAGAGGTTATTTTAAACTTAGATCTGCAAAACACTCATACCTCCAGCACATGGCCTCAGTGAAATATCCCTCTACATGAAAATATAGACAGTTAGTTTTTTCTTCCAAAGTGAAACACTGCACAGTCTTTCATTACTGGTTTATTATGCTTTCTGTATCTTTGCTCATTTTTCACCAGTATTGCATTAAGTATTGATATTGATTTCTTGTAAATGGTGCTGAAATGGATGGCTCCCAGTTTTTGTTATTGTTCTGAAGCACTTGTATGTAATTTATTATAGCTGCACATGAGCCTGCCCCTTGCTGCCTTGGCGTAAATTAAATGTGCCACGCATTGGCCCCTGTTCGTCACAGACATTTCTCATTCGATATCAAAAATTAGTATGTAGAAAGTTTCTTTTTCTTCACTTAAAGAAAAATAACAATATGTTTGATGGGACTTTAAAAGTTGATTGTTGATTTGGGGAACTTTGTGAATTCATGGAGATAGAGTGAGTGGAAGTCCTCTAAAAGAGGGGTCCCACTACAGATCTGAAATGGGGTATGTATGAAGGGAGCAAAAGCACCAGGCTAGAACATTGACCATCTGGCCTAGAAACTTGGCTCTGTCACTACCATGTGATAACCCTGGCCAAATCACTTTTCCATTCAATTTGACACCCATTTATTGAGCATCTACTATATGCTAGACAATGTGCTAGCTTCTAGAGACAAAAAACTAAAACCAATGGCCCCTACCTTCAAGAACTTACATTTTATGAAGGAAAAATAACATATAAAATAAATACAAAGTAATTGTTTGGGGGATAGGAGAGCACCAAGTAATGTGGGCATCAGGTAAGGCATCTTATAGAAGGTGTCTTTAACCTGAGCTTGGAAGAGAAGTACGGGTTCTGTGAGGTAGTACAGAGCAGGGAAGGAATCCTAGGCATGGGGGTAAAGTCATTGCAAAGAGACAGGGTCATGTATAGAAAATAGAAAGGATAATGCTTTCTTCTCCTCCTTTCCTTTCCTTTCCTTTCCTTTGCTTTCCTTACCCCCTTACCTTTGCTTTCTTTACTTTTGTTTTCTTTACCTTTGCTTTGCTTTGCTTTGCTTTGTTTTGCTTTGCTTTGCTTTGTTTTGCTTTGCTTTGCTTTCTTTTCCTTTCCTTTCCTTTCCTTTCCTTTCCTTTCCTTTCCTTTCCTTTCCTTTCCTTTCCTTTCCTTTCCTTTCCTTTCCTTTCCTTTCCTTTCCTTTCCTTTCCTTTCCTTTCCTTTCCTTTCCTTTCCTTTCCTTTCCTTTCCTTTCCTTTCCTTTCCTTTCCTTTCCTTTCCTTTCCTTTCCTTTCCTTTCCTTTCCTTCCTTTCCTTCCCTTCCCTTCTCTTCCACTTAATGTGTATAGATATAAATTTCCATTTATACATATTAATTATACATATAAACATGTACATATATGCATATATTTGTGAACATGTTAGTTTTCTCTTTCAATATGCATTTCAATTGCATATTTTCTATTCATTCCTCTGAGTTTTTATGGAGTTCCTACTATATGATTTACCATTATGTCAGAGGCTGCAGATGATACCAAGAAATCTAAGTATGGTGTTATAGAAAGTAAAAGCATTGACCCAGGGATCCAAAGGCCTCTTTAAAGCCTCTGCTCTGTTCCTAAATGAATATGGGAATTTGCATGGGCCATCTAATTCCTCATTTGTAAAATTAAGGAGTTGGACAAATGACTTCTTATATCTCTTGCTGCTTTCTCAGTCTATAGTGCCTTCCTCACAGGATTTTACAGAGTAGTGGATACCCAGAGAAACCAGGTGAGTAATATTAAATGGCAAGGGACAATTAATTGTGAGAGACAGAGCTAGACATTCTCTATCCCTCTAGCATTTTCCCCTTGGCATGGCAGAGGAGTGTCTCCCTGAAAGTCCTGCACTTTATCCCAAACCTAGGAAGTCAACATTCCTCTAATTTCTGGATATTTCCCCTCAGGTTTCAGCTACTATTTTTTATCCCCAATGTCTTCTTTGCTGCATTTGTTTAGCCTGTGCTTCAGTCGAATGGCTTTTAAAAAAATGTATTCTTTTCCCTCTATACATTTTCCAATTACAGAGGAAGATTTCTGTTGAGGCAAAAGAACAACATGCAAGCTTACTCAGAGCTCAGGGTGTTTTGAGGACCTGAGTTAGACTTTTCCTCATCTTGCTTTGTGTCGCATCAAAATGTTCTTGGTGTACAACATGGACCACTAATTACACTTTCATTTTTATTTATAATGGGACCCATACGCCTTCAAGTGGAGTAGATGCAAACCTTTTGTGGAATATCAATTTTAGTTCTGCTCAATTGAATTAAACCCAATTGCTATTTGAAGGGCTCTTCTTGATTTTTCTTTCTAAGACCGGATAACACCCCTATTCTTCCTCTAACCACTATAAATAGGCCAGTTGCCTTTCATTATTTCCCTTTTAGAGTCCTAGTTAGATGCAGCCACTGGTCTTGATGAACTCAGCCCTTCACTCAAACCTGAAACATTTTCCCAACAGGGAGTCCAATAATTCCCTTCCCCCTTCACCTCTTCAATTCTTTATTAAGAAATCCCTGAATTCCTTTCTTTGTTTGACAGGAAGAATCAAGATACAATAAAAAGTATTATTTAAGTAACCGAGAACTATTATTATCTGGGAGACCCATCTTTGAATAGGCTGGAGACAGCATTATGGAACGGAAAGGAGAACATAAAACCTGGACTAAGAAGTCTTGGGTTCCAGTGCCAGCTTTGGCATTTGCTAGTCGGGTAACCACAGGTCAGCCAGTTGGCCTTCCATAGCCTCAGTTTCCTCATATATAACTTGGGGATAATGACGCTTGTTCCAATATGCCTTATCAATGGTCTGTAAGGAAAGCACATGGTCAGTGGAGGAGCACTGTATCAATAGGAACTCCCAGTGTGTGGCACCTGGATGGTTTCTTCATTTACTCCGAACAGGATAATGGTGCCAGCTGTTGAAAACCAAAGCAAGTTAGGAAGCCAGCAGCTCTTATGGCTTTAACAAATCAGCCCTTTTAAAATCAGAAAGCTATACAGTGTGCCAGAAAATTGAAGAGATCATTTTAGCTTAGCTCTCAGTAAATTGCATTGTGTTGGGGAAAAGGAAAGTCATGGAAATTCAGTCCTTAAGTAGAGGGCCCAGGTGTTATAGCCCCTTGCACACAAAATAACACAGAGTAGGCATTCAGTCAATATTAAGTTGAATAGGAATTCACTACGTGGTCTTGTCATTGCATTCAGTCCAAAAACCTTCTCTGCCTACTGTGTGCAAAAGGCAATGTGTGGGTCACATAGCAAGGGTGATAATGGGTTGACCAAAGACCTAATAGATTGGGCTCCATGGGACACACATCATCAACCAGGAAACTGGAAATGATGGGATAATTTAATGGTCTCACTATTTGGAAGAAACAAGGAACCTTGCATCATTAATTCTAGGGTGCAATGACTCAGTGTGGCATTGTGATGAGCAGTGACAGATTCAAATATGACCAAAGACGATTTCAATTATAAACCTGGGCAGTGCAAAGTATTTGTAGGAAGCTGTGAATGCAATCATACAAATGTTCTGAGTCATTTTATTTCTCTCTCACACACAAAACAAATCTGGCTTCCATTGGTTATAAAATTGGGGATTGTGCTTCTACTGGAGCCCTGAGTATCCTGGACTTGATACACAGTGATCAGGACAACGAAATAATCTGGTTTTGTAATTACCAAATGAAAGAATATAATAATCACTTTCTCGAAGACTGTTAGTATGTTGCCTGAAAAAAAAAAAGAGATACAAACAAGCAAATGGATTTCCCCCCTGATATTTCTAGCATTTGATCTGTTACAATAATGTTCTAAATACCATTTTAAATTTTCTGATTGATTGATTTTGCTGTGGCTCATCTATATAGTTATGTAAACTTTGAAAAATCAGGCCAATTACATTTTATAGACTGATGTACAATACTTCTTGGCAAATAGGCTCAGATTTTCTTTCCGTAATTTTTTGGCTTTTACATTTCCCTGTTCCACCTGTCTAAATTCCTTCTTGACTCCCATCTGAAGTTGTATCTCTTTCATGAAGCTTTTGCTGACTATTTTAGTCCACAATGAGAAATTCTTTTCCTGGGAGCCGGGGACTTACTGTCTTCAGTGAAGAGTCTTCACCATATATGGTAGCTACATAGACACCTGTGACACCAGATGATAAAATCTTGAATTTGGAATCTGTTATATTCCAGGCAGGTGACCTCACAGATAAAGATCAGGATAGAAATGTGAGTAGTGATTTTGGCAGTATAGGAACTCCCAAGGAAGGAAACTTTTTCTACCAGTGGAGGTTAGTACCTACTCTATAATTATTCTAGAGCATTGATAAATTAAATGACTTGGTCAGTGTCACATGTCCGATTTGTATCAGAAACAGGACTGGAACCCAGAGCATCTGGGCATGAAGGGCAACTTTCTATCCACTACCCAATGGTGTACACTAAACATGAATGTACTCATCTGTAAAATGAATGTGATAATACCTTCCCTGCTTAGAAAGAAGAAAGTGTCCAGTAAAAAAAACAACTATCAAATATGATTTATAAATAATATTATTATTCTACCATGTGTATATTTTCCCTCTCCAACAAGAGTGTTCTTGAGGTCGGGGACCAAGCCTTAAATTTATCTTACATCCCATCTAGTAGTGAGCATAGTGATATATGCATATGTACATGTATGTGTATGTACATATATGTGCATATAAATATACATCTATATACATATATCTATAAACACACACCTGTATATATATATGTATATATACATATCTGTATAAACACATATTTGTATACACACATATGTGTGTATAGTCTTGGTGTATATATAAACATATATAATTAAATACATACACATAAATATATGTTTACATGCCTACATATATATGCAGGACATATATATTTGTGTATATATATATACATATACATACACTCTCATTTGTCTTCTCCAATTTCTATAATTTTATAAATTTGTAATTATAAATTTGTAATTTATAAAATTGTTATTTGCCTATTTTGTAAATACTTTAACAATTTAATAAGCAATTCTTTTTCCTTTTGAAAACCTCTACATTCTGTCTTAGAAGCTATCATGTATTGGTTCCAAGGCAGAAGAGTGATAAGGGTAATGGGGGTTAAGTGACTTGCCCAGAGTCACACAAATCCAGGTCTCTTTTGCAAGCCAGTGTGGCATCAGGGATGAATATAATGTCATAAAAAAGTTGAGTTCATATCATGCCTCTGACACTTATCTTGCCAAATCAGTTGAGGCCACTGAATCTGTCTTCATCTGTAAAATGGGTAAAATAAAAAGCTTACCGCACAGTATTATGTCTGTTTCAAATGAGATAATGTAGGAAAAAATATGTGCTATTATTTATCATCTATATATTAGCTATCATAAATCTAAAATGTTGGAATTTTGAAGCACTATATATCTGTGTAATTATTATTATTATTATTATTATTATTATTATTATTATAATGAAAATACACTTTCAATACAGGGCAAACTCTAGTTAGTATAGAAAGAATATCACTAAACCATTTCATCAATCATACTATCAGACCACATGACCTATGATCAGAGTTACAGACAAAGGTATAAAGTACCTAGAGTCAATCATCTTAGAATTGGAGTGTCTTAAAGCTCCTAAGAATATTGAGAGAATTCATTCCCTCTAATTAAGCACTGGTACACACCATGGTCAATGAGGAAAAGGAGGAAAGAATTTATTCTTCCATCTCCAAGTATTTTCCTCCAGAACTTTCAGTCCCTCAAACTCAGAAACATTGTAAGTTTGGCTCATGCCAATATAATATAAACCAATGACATTTCTCCTTTTTATTTACTCATGGGAAGATTAACATTAATTAAAAGAATCTTTTATGGTTCATCTGACATCTTTTTAACAATTCATGACTATAGTCTGGACATTCTGGGTTAAAAGGCTAGTTAAAGTTAAATTATCCTCCATCAGGATCTTCATCACATCTTCCATTTTATTGTGTTTATTGGTATATGTTTCATATTGTTTCTAGTAGGATATTAATCCTTTAAAGGAAATAATTGTATTCTTTTTCATGTTATCTGGTAGTCTCACAATGGAAGTGGTTTAAAAAATCTATATTGTATAACTTGTTAATAAATTACTTTTTAAACATTTATGTTTAGAATTGTAGATATTTAAAATAAAGATTTTAAGGATTATCTGCCATCTTCCTCAAATTACAAAAAAAGGAAACTGAGGTCCAGAGATAAAAATTATGTGTCCAACATGAACCCTTTTTTCATGGAGAGGTAGGGCTAGAACCCAGGTTTCCTACTGCTACTTCAATGAACTACTTTTTCATGATATGATTCTTCCTTTTAAAATTTGGGCACTTTGTCATTAGTTTAGAATGTAAGGAGGAAATAATGGTTGGACTAGAAGGAACCATAAAGCTTGACTAGTTCTATCTCCTCATTCTACAGATGAGGAATCTGAAGTTCAACGAGGCTAGGTTATTTGCCACAGAGAGTGGCAGAACAAGAATTAGAATGTGAATTTTCTGACTAAAAATCCATTGTTTTTTGAATGTAAAATACATTGCATATTGAGAATTCTTTAAAAAGTATCTTGAGACAACTGGAGAAATCATGTCTAGATTGCAAAGCCAAATGAGGGAATCTTTGGTTTCTCTGGGTCAAATAGGTGCGCTATTCATTTTGTCCTTTGGTGGACTGAAAAAGTCAGGGCACTTAAACCCACTGGCTTGGCCCAGTAGTTCCCAAACAATAGGGATATATGGCAAAGAAAATTTGGAGTCAGAGGATCTAGGTTACTATCCTGCTGCTCTTGTGGCCTGAAATAAATTATTTCCCCTCTTTGGGTCCAGGAAATAGAATGAATACTGGATTTAGAATCAAAGAACCTGAGTTCAAGCCTCACATCTATCACTGCCCTATGAGACTTTGTGTAAATCAGTTAAACTCTCTGACCTCTCTTTCATTATTTATAAAATGAGGAGATGGACTAGATGGCTTTCTAAGTTCCCTTTCAATTCTAGATTTATGATACTATGCTCTAAACACACCTGGTATCATGTCTCATATTTGGTTGGACTACTATATCAGTGGTTTATAGAACTTCTTGTGTCATCCTCAAATTTTTTTTCTGCCATATTGCCTCAGAGTTTCAGTAGCCAGGAGTAATAATAATAATAAAATGATGATTACTTACATTTACCTAGCACTTTCCCAGTTCATTAGATTCTCACAATAACCCAGGTTCTTCTCCCTATTATTAAGAGTTAGGTTGTCTCACTGGCATGTAGTCTTCCTATTTTCCTTGGAAAACATTCCACTGAAATTTGGCTATGGCTCTTAAGAGATTGACCTCACAAGAAGTCATTGTCATGGGCATGTAGGTGACATAGTGAAATGGTTTAAATAGGAATAGATCACTCTCAGGAAGTATATTGATTTAGAAAAACCACAAATAAACATTATCTTTATTGTATTTTTATTTATTTCATTAAACATTTTCAAATTTCATTTTAATCTGTTTTGAGCCACAGTAGAGAGTTGTATAGGCTAAGGTTGATAACTCTGATGTAGTAGATGAGTGTCTATTTGGAATCAGAAAGATTGGAATTTAAATCTTGTCTCCAGTGTTTACTATCCATGTGATCTGGAGCGATTCACTCAGCCTTTCTGAGCTTCTGTAACTCATCTGTAATAATGGTACCAATCTGATATGGGGTTGTTGTGAGGATTAAATGAACACTTTGTAAACCAAAAAAGGCCATAAAATTCTAAGTATAATTATTATAATCTTGATCACCATTGGCAGAAGAGCTTTTTAATCTTCTCTTGCAGTGAGTCCCCTAAGTGCAAAAATACTGGTTAGGGGAGAAAGAAAGAAGTAGGCTGATTCCCACAATATTTCAAGGGGAAAATAATAAGGAAGTAAGAAGGCAATTGTTTTAATTCTGCAAATGAAGTAACTGAGGATCAGAAAAATTAAATCAAATGAAATTATGTATGTAAAGTACTTTGGAAACCATAAAGTCCTGTTATAAATATAATGGGTATAATCCCCATACAATTCCCTACTTGGTCCTGGCTAGAGTATACCCCATGAAACATATCTGGGGCATAGGCTTCTTCCAGTGGCTCGTGTGTTTTTCTTGAAGCCAAGCTCCATTTCATGGGCACCCTTTCCTCCAGTTAACAATTTTCACCGCTATAAAAAGGAGCTGCTATGCATCTTTCTTTTTGTTTTTGTACATAGAGATCCTTTTCCTATTTCTTTAATATTTGGGGGGGGGGGCGCTAGGTAAAGTTATGGTATCATTCTGTCAAAGGATATACACAATTTAGTCACTTTTTGAGCACAATTTCAAATTGCTTTTGAGAATAGCTGTACTAGTTCCACCAACTATACATCAAGAAATATATTTATCCTCAGCTCCTCCAACATTTATAATTTTTTTTTGTCAATTTGGCCAATCTGATGGCTGTGAGGTAAAACCTCAGGTTTGCTCTAATTTGTATTTCTCTAATGATGATAAAATTTGGAGCATGTTTCCCTTGAGGCAATTGATAACTTGGATTTATTCCTTTGAAAACTGCCTCTTCATAGAATATGACTACCAGTTATAATGGAATAACTCCTTTAAGTGGTAATTAGTAGCTTACTCTTCCCAACTTCTTGTATATAATTTTCTCTTTCCTCTGAGCCCCACAAATGGAGTCAGGGAAGATGGCTCATGGGATGCAACCAGAAACTTCTAGTTGCTCTTTTGCCTTGTCAAGGGGTCCACAACAAAATAACAAATCAAGTGTTACTGAAAGGTGTCCAGCATTAAGGAATTAGAGGATCACAGACTTAAAGATGGAAGAGATCTCACAGGCATCTAGTCTCACTCACACATAAGTAGTAAGGTCCAGGGTTAGGATTTGTAAATCCAGAGCCATGGACTCATGAGCTGATGCTCTTGGAATAGCACCATCTTGCCTGCATTGGTCCAGTGCCAGGCATGCAACATGGGGTCTATTGTAGTCAGAACCAATAAGATAGGGAAGTTCCCTGATGATTGTTGTATACGTGTGTTTTATTATTATTGTTGATAAGGGACTTGCACAACATTGTGTAGACAGTTAGGTTCTTGTCTGGTGTGTGATTCTAGTCCTCTTGGCTCCAAGTCAGTTGTTTTTCTACACTATTTATGGTTTGGTTGTTTCAGTCATGCCTGCCTCTTTGTGACCTCATTTAGGGTTTTCTTGACAAAGATACTGGAGGAGTTTGCCATTTTCTTCTCTAGCTCATTTTACACACGAACAAATGAGGCAAATGGGGTTGTGACTTGTCCAGGTCTACACAGCTTAGTAGGTGTCTACTAGACACCTGACATCTGATATCTGTCAGATTTGAATTCAGGTGTTCCTGACTCTAGACCCAAGGCTCTATCCTCTGCCTTGCCTAGCTGCACCCCAACTGCCTAATGCTGTCCTATAAAGGCTGTGTGAACCATGCCCACTCTTACACTATCCCCCACAACAATCAACCCAATCATTACTTCTCTTGGAACACTCAGACTCCATACTTTTAGACTGATGTGTTTGAGTGGACAATACTTTTGGTGAAAGATTTAACTTTTTCTTCCTGAGCTGTGATTTTATTAATATGTGAATTTCTGTTGTGGAAATTCTCTCTACCAAGCAGATTGGCATTTAATCTATAGTTTGGGTTCTTAGAGAGTTGTCAGGATACCTAAGGGATTACATATTTTACCCATGGCTATACATGGGTATGTGTTAGAGGTGAGACTTGGACTTGTCTCCCTTGAACTCCAGATCCAGCCCTATATACACTCTACCATACTGCCTATGGCCATATTTCTATTTACAAGTCACAAAAACTGTGCTCCAGGGACCATCCTTCCTAAGTGTGATAATTAAAGATGTTAGGAATTCTTGGGATTTATTACATGGTTATAAAATTCTATGCCTAAATGAAATTAGCCAAAATACTCCAAGGAAAAGAAGCATTTGTTTTTAGGCAAATAAGAGAGCACATTAATCTTATTTATCTACAGAAAGATGGATAAGATGTGACTATCATGCATTGTCTTTTTTCAGGCTTCCTTAAAATATAATACAAATTTCTATTTGACATTTAAAGCTTTTTACAATATTTCAGCCTATATTTCTAGGCTGGTTATACATAACCAATGTTCATTTATTCTATAGTGTAACCCAACTGGTATCATTGTTCTTAGTATATATATTCCCCTTCTGTGACTTTGCAAAAGCAGTGTCCCATGTATGGAATATGATTTCTCTCCCCTCTGCCTTTTGGAATCCCCAACTCCCTTCAAGGATCAGTTTTAGTACCACTTTCTTTCTTGAGCACCTTCTTTAAGTATTAGTACCCATTTCTCCCCTAAATTTCTACATATTTATATTTTATTTATCTTATATATTTTAAGTGCTTATCTGTAAACATGCTATGTCCCCTTAGTGGAATGTAAACTCTTTGAAGACAGGGGCTGTCATGCTTTTATAATTGTCTTTTATAGTAAGGACAAGTACATAGAAATTTTTTAATAAAGGCTTCTTGGTTAATTGGTTGATACTCTCCTTATTCTATAGCTGGTATCTTGACAGATTTGTGTTTCTCCCGAAGATGATTGTAAATCTCAGAAGGCTTGACCAAATTTTCCAAAAGTGAGTTTCCTTAAGTGGCCCATCTAAGGGTGAGTGGTAGGAATGGGTGTTAGAGTAACAAGCTTCTATATCACTGAAACGATTGGACTTGTAGTGTGAAAGAGATAGCGAGCTATAGAACCAACACCATTGATTTCCTTCCCTTTTCCAGGGGAAAAAAGTGCATGTGAGCCGAGTGGGGCCACTCTCCAAGGTCTCATTGATCCCTTAACCCTTCTCTGTTCATTATGCACTCTTTCTTATTGTTGGTACCTAAGATGCCTTTTCTGGTGTCTTTGTTTAGAGCAAATATCTTTTTTGATATCTTATTTCTACCAATTAAATATAAAAATAATTTTAAACTTAAAAAAATTTAAAGTCCCAAATTCTTTCCCTGTCTTCCTCCTCTCCCACTTCACTGAGATGGCAAGCAATCTAATATAGATTTTATATGTGAAATTATATAAAGTATTTTCCCATATTAATTGTTTTGTGGAAGAAAACAAGCAAAAATAAATAAAGTGAAATATAGTATGACTTTGTCTGGAGTCAGACTCTCTAAGTTCTTTTTCTGGAAGTAGCTGGAATTTTTCATCAAGTCTTTTGGGATTATTTTGGATTGTTGTATTGCTGAGAATAAGTCATTCACAGTTCTTTGTCATACAATATTGCTGTTACTTTATACAATGTTCTAATGGTTCTGCTTACTTTACTCTGTATCATTTCACGTAAGTCTTTCTAGGTTTTTCTGAAATCATCTTGCTCATCATTTCTCATAGCATAATAATATTATACAATACAATTACATCATATAACAAAACTTATTCATATCCCAATTGATGGGTATTCCCTCACTCTCCATTTCTTTGACACCACACAAAGAGCTACTATAAATATTTTTGTACATGTAGGACCTTGTATTTTTTTTAAATTCTCTTTGGGATACAAACAGTTATGGCATTGCTGGGCCAAAGGGTCTGTATGGTTTTATAGCCCTTTGGGCATTGATTCTAATTGCTCTCCAGAATGGTTACATCAATTCACACCTCTACCAACAGGATATTAGTTTCTACATTTTCCTACATACCCTCCAGTTTTTGTCATTTTACTTTTCTGTTATAATAGCCAATTTGATGGGTATCGTAACTCAGAGTTGTTTTAATTTGCATTTCTCTATATATTGATTTATATCATTTTTTCACATAACTATAGATAGCTTTAATTATTTTGAGTTCTGACTAGTCACATCATTTGACCACATATCAGTTGGAGAATGACTTGTATTCATATATGTTTGACTCATTTCTCTATGTATTTGAGAAAAGAGGCTTCATTAGAGAGAACTATAAAAAAAGATTTTTCTCTCCATTATAATTACTGTTTATTACTCAATCCATCCTATTCTCCCTGTTTGTCCTACTCTCTCTCCCCTTTCATTCTGTCCATCCTTAAAAGTGTTTTGCTTCTTGATATGATCCAGGACATTTCTGAAAGACTTACAAGAAGGAACACTATCCACAATCAGAGAAAGACTATGGGAATAGAAACACAGAAGAAAAAAAACTGCTTGATCACATGGTTCAATGAGGATATGATTGGGGATGTAGACTCTAAATGATCAACCTAGTGCAAATTTCAGTAATATGGAAATAGGTTTTGATCAATGACACATTTAAAACCCAGTGGAATTATGCGTTGACTACGGGAGGGGAATGGGAGAGGGAGTAAAGGAACATGAATCTTGTAACCATGGAAAAATATTCTTAATTAATTAATTAAATAAAAATTTTCAAATTTGAAAAGAAAGTGTTTTGCTTCTGACTACTGCCTCCCCCAGTTTGCCTCTCTTCTGTCACTTTGCAACCCCTTTAGAGCAAGTATTTTTTTAGCCTTTAATATGTTATGAATCTCTTAGCAATCTCATGAAATCTATAGACTTTTTCCCAGAATGAGGTTTTCAAATACAAAACATCAAATAAAGTAAAATAAAAATGATTTTGAGTATGTACATTTTAAATACACATTTTAGTACATAAAATTATTAAAAAGTCATAAAAGAAATCAGTTGTATTGAAACATAGTTATCAAACTATTTATGAAAAAATTATTTGACCAAAGGTTAAGAATTGTTCGCTTAGGGCCTTATGGGTTTCCCATCTGGTACTGTAACACTTCAGCAGTTGAAATATGTTTTAACATTCACCATATATCTCCTGGACAGTCATACCTCACTCATTTGAACAACTAACTTGGAAACTGTCAGTATCTAGATAGAGGATATATGCTGTGGGCTCATTAAAAAGTTTGAAATGATTTCTTCCACTGAATTTTCAAGATTTTGCTCCTTTGAGAAGTGGGTTCCTGGTACTCGCTACTTTTCCCAAACCAAACGAAATGAAAGATTTTTTTTTTCAAAATATATTCAACTTTTGGGTCCTGTAATTGATTCTTTTATACAAAAGGGTTTTTATGGTTCCCTTATCTACAATGCAGGCCTTTGTGAATTACCATCTCTTTATTAAATTACCTCATTTTATTTATTTGCACCTCATTTATAGTATAGACCAGGCTGGAAAGGAACTAAACTGCATTGCTTTTAAAAATATCATTTGGACGTTCTACTGTCAGATGGGCTTTTCTGTCCATTGTTCTGAATCAGGTGAGTTTCAATGTACTTTTTTTGCTCAGTACCTTGGAAAACACAGTACACTGAAACTCATTTATGGTTGTTAAGGGATTGGAGGGCCAGAAGAAGGCAATGTCGCAGACAGAAAGATCTGAGACTAGACATTTGAAGCCTTGGAAGGAATGAAAACTGTCAATCTATCTGGGCAGTGAATCTCTACTATTTCTGCCATGAAGTTGTCTGAAGATAAGGGTAAGGGGTCAGGCAATGCTGGAGGTTAGAGGGAAAATGAAGGGGAAGTATTTCTGGGGCATTTAAAAAGGAAAACAATAAAGGAAACGTGATTTATCCAGAAGATACAAACTCTTTCAGTTTCATTTCACAAGAAACTAATGAATTTATTCATTTTTGCAATCTTAACAAGCCCATCTCTCTAGAGGTGCTGTATTTCCATCTCTTTGTTAGGTACTTTAAGGTAAAGGAATGGCCCTCTGCTTTCTTGAGAAGATTAGTGATCTTAGTCTTCCTTCATGATTTCTCCCCATGTCAAATGCTTATTTAGGATCAAATTGTTTGGGAATATTTTACATCTTTTTGATTATAGAAGCGGCATAACAGAAAGACCATTGCATTTGAGATTAGAAGGTGTGAGTTCTAGTCCAAGTTTCGCTACTTAATAGCTTTGGGGAAAATTGCTTTGTTAAAACCTCAGTTTTCTCATCTGCAAAATGGTCATATTTTTACCTGCCCGGTCTACCTTACATAGTTGTTTTGAGTATCAAATGAGTTATCATTATTTAAAGAGATATATAAACTATAAAACACTATCTAGGTATGAACCATATTCTTCCTATATGATAATCATATTTCCCTTTCCTCCCAAAGCATATTTTCCCTACCTAGATATGCATTGTGCTATTTCTTTTTTTAAATGCAATATTAAAATTTTAACATCATTGGAAAAAGAATGTCTCATCAAAAAAAAAGTTGTCGGCCAATATTCGCTATGAATGATGCCCAGAATAAATAAAACGAAGTAGGAGAAGCATTAGGTTAAATGGGATGAGATTGGCAAGTGTCTATAAAGTACCTGTATCATTCCCCATGTTCCAACGTCTCTCATTATGAGGCTCCGCCTGGTTCATCTTGTGTTTAGAAACAATTATTGCTTTCCAGTAGGAGGGACTGTGTTGAGCAGCTGTGTTTGCCCCACTTGTTGCAGTGGAGCTGCCTATCAATTAGGCATGTGTCTACAAAGCTTTCAAAGTTTAATAAGGAGAGCAGCTTGGATGAGTCACATACAGATGAGGTCCTCCCAGGCATGGCTGTTAGTACCACTTTCCTCTGGGATACAGATGCCTGGAAATTCACATCTTCGTCTCCAGTACCAACCAGGTGGATGAGGGGTAGGGGTGAGAATGGGGGGGAGGGTACTTTTATCTTTTATTCTCAGTCAAATGTCCATCTTTGTCATAGGATCATAGGGCCACAGAATTAGATCTGGAGATAATTTAGAAGTCATCTGGTCCAATCTCTTATTACAATGATGTGGAAACAGGTTCAGGGTGATTAAGCATCTTGTCCAAAGAGCTGTCCTACTCTGGTAAAAAGATGTACCTTTTCCCAGAGCTCCATATCCTAGTGAAATCACAAGTCTGATCTTTATTCTTTTATGGTAATGAGACATCTTCATCCAGTGAAGTTGGTAGTACTAGTATTATCTGCCTCATTTATCTGGATAATCTGAGACTTGAGACCTTTTTTAACTTGCTTAGTATTATACACCAGTAAATGGGGGTAGAGGTGGCAGGGAATGGAACTTCTCATTCTCTATCCTTACCCCTGTTATATCTTTGTATTATTGCCTGCCTCCATTCCTCTTGTCTGTGCCAGCTGGCTTCCTTGATTTCCTTCCAGTTCCAGCTAAAATCCTACCTGCTCTAAGAAGCTTTTCTTGAACCCCCTTAAATTCTAGTGCTTTTGCCCATTGATTCTTTCCTTTTTATCTCATGTACAGCTTGTTTGTACGTTGGTTGTTTGCACATTGAATTCCTCATTAAATCATGAACTCTGAGGGCAGGGACTATCTTTTGCCTTTTTTTTTTGTATCTTCAGGACTTAGTAAAATGCCTGGTACATAATGGGCACTTAATAAATGCTTATTCATTGTTTCTGAGAGTCCTTTTCTTTTGAAATTCAGTGCTTAAGGATCTTTTTCTGGATTTCAGTGGTTCTCATTGCCGGCATCACTAATTTTGCTGTTGCCACATACTGCATTTCATGATTTGTCCTTATAAACTTCAATATCCTGTCTTCCCTGTTAGTATGTGAACCCCTTGAGAATGGGAATATGGCCTCTTACTCCTCCCCCCGCCCCAGAACTCCATATAGTGCCCTGCCAATAGTTGGTTCTCCATAAATATTTATTGTTGATGAGAGACATGATGATAATGATCATGAATTTTGTTCATTTCTCATCTTCCCAAAGGAAAGAGTTTCTAAAACTCATTATCTCTAATGGTGTTCTTCTTCCTATCAGAGAAAGACTCATTTCTCCTGAACTCAGAGGTATGGCTGCTCAGTCTGTGAGTGAGGATAAACCAGTACAGCAAGTTACTGAAAGAATGTTCTTTTCTAAGAGGGTATAACAGGATAATAGATATCATACTTGCTTCCCTTAAAATGACGAGTGACAAAGAGTCACTCGAGATCAGAGTAATTCAGAGCGAGTTAAGTCAATACCTGTGTTCCTTAGAGATCAATTTTTATTTTGTGGAAAGGAGAGAGAGGATGAAAGAAATCTAAAATAAAATTCAGCTTGTCCATTCCCTAACCTCAACAAGTCTTGGCATCCTTAAGAGGGAGGTCTCTGTGGTCTGTCTGTGGGGAGAGCGAGATTATACCTCAAATTAAAGGCATACATTTTGGTAGGAATGTTAGCCCTTGAACTTGTTTTCTTTAGAGATTCAAAAATTAAGTATACAGAAAAAAAATTCTGAGATATTCAGCTTTTTAAAACTCTAGACATGGCTTTACTTAGAATTGGCCATTTGTGGAGTCATAGCTTAAAAAAAAAATTCTTCCGAAAATTGTTACAAGTAACTGACAAAAAACCAGCATTCAGTTTTCCAGATTTGGTTGATCTGAAGAGCCAACTGTAGATGGCATTACTCATTGTGGAGTTTAGCATCTCATAAATACAAATTTTACTACAGTCCAACTCTGACATCTCATAGTGTGTAGGTGGGATTTGGTTCTCAAAGTCTAGTGATGGAAAGGCTTTGACCATAGACCTGGTGCCAAAACCTGTGCGCATCATTCAAGGATCAGCACTGACATAATTAGAGATCTCATCACCAGTATGTGGGCTACCAGGTGAATTGAGAAGATTTTGGCCCTAGTGACTCGGGAAGTCATTGACAAGGCTGTAGGTTCTTATTGCCTGCATCTCTATTTTGGTTGTTACCACATACTGCATTTTATGATATGCCATTTTAAACATCAATATTCTGTTTTCCCTCTTAGTTTGTGAGCCCCTTGAGAATGGGAGCAGATTTTCAGCACTGTGCCTGGCACATAGCAGTAACTAAATCAAAGCTCACTTATTGATTATTCTGTCTTTTGATGGAAAGACTGGTGAAATATGGTTATAAATTTTATCAGCAAGTCATGGATTCTAATCCTGACCTTTCTACATATAAACTGTGGGATCTAGGGCAAGTCATTTCACCTTTGATCACCTCTGATCGTCTATAAAATGGAAAAAAAATAATGTTGCATTAACTACTTCTTTGGATTATTTGGAAGATTAAATGAGGTAAGGTGTAAGAAGTTTTATAACTCTAAAGCAATATGTAAACATTAACTCATTATAAACTATCTAGGAAAAGTATAGATCAATGGTTCCCAACCTATGGGCTATGAACCACTCTGGAGGTAGAAGGGCACAGAGATTTAGTGCAAGGGGTCCAAGAAGTCCCGTATGAAACCATAAACAAGCAAACTATATGGAGAGTAAAGACATATTAACTATGTCTTGCAGCCTTTTTTCTATTTTTATTTATTATATACTATTACTATTTTTCAAACATATGTATGCTGAAATGAGGAACAAAACAAATAAACAAACGCTACTGAAGGTCTACTTTCCCCATTTTTTTCTCAATTGATGGATATTAAGAGGACAATCACTATCACTTGGGGTGGGGCATAAAATTTTTTGATGTTAAAAAGAAGTCCTCATATTTCAAAAGGTTGGGAACCAGTGACCGAGACCGTATTTGAAAAGCCTCTCTTAAATGACCATTCAGTCTGATTTCTTGACCACGCTAGGCTTTTCCCAAGGTGACAGCTTTTTAGCAAAGTAATGTGCACAGCACATTCCCCTCAGAAAGCTTGATTGGTCCAAGTATTGATTGGGCTTCCAGTCAAGGTCAGAAACAGAACATAGTTTTGCTGCAGGAAGCTGTGTATTAATCTCAATATCACCTAAAGTACCGAAGATGGTATTGGAATTTGATGATCAATTGCTCCTTTGAAAACTCCTGAATGTGGTATTTGTGAGTCTTCTGTAGTATTTGTTGTCACAAAATCAAACCTGATAATTCAGTAACTGAATAAATACAAGTTAAGAATTCACTAGACCTGAAGTTGGAGCGATTGTTCATCTCTACATATGGCACCACAAAGCTTGTAGCTGAGATGAAAATGACCAATTGAAATGATAAGATAGAGGTCGGTGGCTGCCTATACTAGAGCTGGATTGCCAGGGAGGGAAGTGGATAGCAAGAGTACATAATCCTTTTGTAATCTAGTGTCAGAATCACAGAATTTATAGAGCCAGAAAGATTAGAGATCATCTATGGACATTATGGACAGAAAAAATGAGGTCTAGAGAGTGGACAAGTGATTTGTCCTAAGTGACCCATCTAGTGAGGGGCAGAGAGACTGGCAGCTCCTAATTTATAGCCCACTGCTCTTTCCGTCACATCATTCTGCCCTTCCAAGGTAACCGTGGCATTTTAACAGGGCCTTTCCAGAGCCACAGTGACTTTTCTGAGGGAATCATGCTAATAGAGGAATGGCCACAAAGGCATTGAGTTTATAATTACTTTTCAAGGAAGGATCTTTTGTATATAACAAAGCTCAAAGCTTATGTCTCTGAGTAACTACCTACTCTTGAGTTATTGCTTTTTCTTCCTTAAACTGAACTCAGGTAGCTAATGAATGAAGGGAAACTAGAGTTGGAACCAGATATTAAGGGAGCTAAGTTGATGTAACCTTCATGCTTGAGACTCTAATGGCATAAAGGTCACCTTTGGGGGGTTACTTACTCACTTCAGTTGGTTTTTAGGTCCCCACCCAAGAGTCCTAGGGGAAACATTGCATGGTGCCCAGATACTCCTATCTGGTGAGGCCAGTTCTTCACTTGTAAACATGCTGTGCACAATATTAGAGCAGTATCTTGTAATAATGGAAAGAACAATAGATCTAAATCGAGAAGAGAAATAGTTAAATCTTATGATTTGCTGTTTACTTCCTTTGTGACCATTGTAGAAAGGAAAACTAAAGCAAGTTCTGGACTTTCTGCTATTGAGTTGGAACAAACAACAGTGGGAATATAAGAGAGAGAAGATATTGACAAGACTGACAGTTGGTGGGGGGAGGGGAATTGGGAGTGGCAGTAGGTCTTGTAACTAGTACTTCCTTCCTGGTCCTGGAACTAGAAGGAGCCTTTCTCCCTGTATCTGGATAGAAGTGGCTCTATTCCTGAATTTACCAACTGTGTGCTCTAGCTGGATCCCTGTGATCATGTTCGTCAGACAAAAGGACTTAGGGGAAGCAGTTTGGACTGTAAGGCAGGTCTTTAGAGGCATCAGCCCAAAGAGACAGGCCAACCAGCTTTGAAGGTCAGAACTCTTCCTCTTGCTGTCTACTGCTAAGACTTTGAATTTAAGAAAACTAGCACAGATTAGCATAGAAAGGAATAACAGAAATCCTCCACCAGCCTGTGAGGCCTGGTCTCAGCTCAAAATCTGAAAGAGACTCAAACCTCATCTAAGGAAATCCTTCTTCCCTCTTCCCTGATACCTCCTCAATCCAAACTTATTAATAAAATTTATATTTATTTGAATATCGAAGTCAGATAAGAGGACTAACATTTTAGGGGACATGTAGGGAGCTAAACCACAGGATAACCATTCAAATATAAACAGTCCTTATTAGACCCCTGCTGGACAACCTGGTCTAGGGGGAGGCTTGTCCCTCAGGAAGGTTCATGCTTACCTGCTCTGGGGTATCTGCAACATCAATCTATAGAGAAGACGTCCCCTCAGGCTGTCATAAGTGGCCCATTTCTCAGGAACCCCATCTTTCAAAAATAGCTTCTCGGCAGGGGGCATCTCTCTCCTTTTACCTCCTTTTACCAGCAGCCATATTCCCTCTCTCCCTTCAACTCCTCCATTCCCTGCTTTAAATTCTTCAGTCTCCCCTGTTTTTCAATCCCACCCATTTTCCCTATAAATATTACAGTTTTTGGCGAGCCGCCATGGACAAGTCACTTACCCTCTTGAGACTCAGATTTTTGCATTTGTAAAATGAGAGTTGATGTAGGTCAGGGGTTCTTAAATGTTTTTTGGGGGATCAGAGACTCTTTTAATGAAAAGGGAACCCCTTCTTAGAAGAAAGTTTTTAAAATGCATACAACAAAATACATTGATTTTAAAAGGAAACAAAATAGATTTAATTTTTTTTTAAGTTCACAGGTTAAGAATTGATGGACTAGGTAATCTTCCATTATGCTCTCCCCAGAGAGCTGCTGTAATGTGGCTTTAAGTAAAATACTGGAGTTAATGTCTAAGTAACTGGAGTACAATACTAAGGTATAAGCTGGGGTGTTATTAATAGTGTTTCTTTTTCATTAGATGGCTGAGAACAATTACCTAATTAGTAACAGATTCTGGGAACTACCTTGTTTGTTAACAGTGTCCTACAAAAAAAAAGGTCATTAACAGAATAAACAACGAATTTAGAGAGAGCTGTTGCAATTATAAAATGCATTTAATGGCTCAAAGACTATCAGTAGCATTTTGCCAAGAATTAGTGTCTCACCAATGGTTGAGCAGCTGAGCTAGGCAAACTGATGGATGTTGTGGAGAAGAGGATATTTCCCAACTAGCCAGGGTGAAAGTGCTCAGCTGCGTTGGTAATTACTATTTTCCCCTTAGTGGAAAATACAAGACCCTAAATAATAGAGTTATCTCTTCAGGGTTATGAATAAAGAGATTCTGTTAGCACCTTTTCAGCCTTTCCAAATTGAAAACAGGGGTAAACTGGAATGATAGAAATGAAGGCATCCCTCCAACAGGTCAAAGGAATTGGGATTATTTATCCTTAAAAAGAAAAGACTGAGAGGTGACCCAATTGCAGTCTTTAAATATACAAAGGGATTACCTTCCTGAAGAGTGGTAATCAGTATTTCTACACAACTACAAAAAACAGTGTTGAGATGTCAGTGAGAAAGATTTAGGTTTGTTTAAAGCCCCAAAGGGAGATTTTGAAATCAATCTTTCTCTGCGGGTTATTAGATGATATAGATTAACTCCTCATCCAATTGAGAGTCTTTGAAAATAGCAGAAGAGGGACCGAATCAGAGATGTTATAAGGTCTTTGCAATATCTATGATAATTTCTATAGCTATAAAAAAGTGAAAAAGTGAGGAGGCCATTTACTGGTTAACATAGACTAACATCCCTTTTTACTTCAGTTATCTGGATATTTTTTCCTTGATCATCCTTCTATAGTCCTTCAGACATGAATGCTCCCCAAGACTTCTTCCTCTTCAGGATCAACTGCTCTCATGGCTTTGGTTACCACTACTTGTGAAATGAAACTTAAGTTTATATATCCAGCCCCAATATTTCCCCCATGCCAATATGTATCAGAGGCAGGACTTGAACTCATGCCTTTTTAATTCCTAGACTGGCTTTCTATCCATGATGCCATGCTGCCTTCAGACTTTTATGTCATTTGCATAGAAGTAATAACTAATAAACAGATGAGAAGAGAGAGGAAGAGGGAAAAAAAGAAAATGAGAGAGAGAGAGAGAGAGAGAGAGAGAGAGAGAGAGAGAGAGAGAGAGAGAGAGAGAGAGAGAGCAAGTGCTACATCTGCTAGTTATCTAAACATGATATCTAAGCTCAGGGTCACTTTCATTTCTCCCTCTCACTTTTTATAGCCCCTTCCACTCAATCAATTGCAAAATCTCATCACAGCATCTCTTTGCTCTGCTTTCCATTGCTATCTTCTTTTGGACTCTTGTCCTTTTTAATTTACATATATATGTAAAAACAATTTTTAACATTCTTCTTGTTTTAAATTTTGAGTTCCAAATACCTGCCTCCTTCCCCCCTTCTTGAGCCAGTAAGCAATCTGATATAAGTTTTGCATGTGTAATCACATAAAACATTTTTCCATATCATTTTGTAGAAGAGATCTCAAAGAAAAAAATTAAGAATGTGAAATAGAGTATGTTTTGGTCTGCCTTCAGACTCCATCAATCCTTTTCCTGGAGCAGGAGGGTATTTTTCATTCTGAGTCTTTGGGATTGTCTTGAATAAATATATTGCTGAAAATAGCTAGGTCATTCACAGTTGTTCTCATACAATATTGATGTTACTATGTACAATGTTCTTGTTCTGCTCACTTCACTTTGCATTATTTCATATGTCTCCCCAGGTTTTTCTGAAAGCATCCTACCCATCATTTCTTATAGCATTAATAGTACTTCGTTACAACCAGATACCACAATTTGTTCAATCATTCCCCAATTGATGGACATCCCCTCAATTTCTAATTCTTTGCTACCAAAAAAAGAGCTGCTCTACATGTATAGTCTATATCAGATTACTTGCCATCTCAGGGATGGGAGAGGGAGGGAGAGAGGAGAGAATTTGGAATGAAAAATGTCAGAAAACAAATTGAAGAAGAATACAATTAAATACTAATGGGGGTGGTGGTGTAAGAGTTGCTATTTTTGTTCAAATGAGTCCTTTCCCCTTTTTTATTTCTTTGGGATATGGACCTAGCAGTGATATTGCTGGATTAAAGGATATGCACAGTTTTAAAGCCCTTTAGGTATAGTTCCAAATTGTTGTCTAGAATTGTTGGATCAGTTCACAACTCCACCAACAATGCATTAGTGTTCTAATTCTCTCACATCCCTGCCAGCATTTATCATTTTACATATTAGCCAAGCTCACAGGTGGGAGGTAATACCTCAGAGTTGTTTTAATTTGTATTCAGTAATCATTTAGATTTAGAGCATTTTTATATGACCAAAGATGGATTTGATTTCTTTGACTGAAAGCTGCCTGTTTATATTCTTTGACTTATCAACTGGAGAATGACTTAAAATTTTTAAAATTTAACTTAATTCTCCATATATCAGAGCCATTGTTATAAAAATGTTTCCCAACTTTCTGCTTTTTTTAAAATATTGATTGCATTGGTTTTAATTGTACAAAAATCTTTATTATCTGTTATCTCTATTTGTTTTATGGCTTGCTGTGCTCTAAGCATTGGTCACCAAAAGGCCAGCCCACTGGTAAATGAGCTTCTCTATATGTGTTATTCTGGTTGCCAGAAATCAGACACAATTATATATATGTGTGTGTGTGTGTGTATGTGTGTATGTGTATATATTATGCAACACAAAATGTATGTGTACAAGTTTCACACCTTCCATATGTATGTATATATTATGCAAGTATATTATGTATACATTATCACAGGTTCAAGTGAATATATGTATATTTATGTGCACATATATGTGCAATGCCATGCCTTCCACATACATTTAAACACACATGATGCTTTGTGTTTGTGAAGATGTGATAGCATACATTATGAACACTGCATCACAGGTCCAAATTAATATATTTTGACATGTATGTTTGGGCATGCATGTGTGTATAAAGTATGAAAACATAGGCAAGGTAGGAAGATGCCAGGTTGTAAAGAGCTTTAAAATGACAGATAGAAGATTTTATAGTCCAAGATGAGGAAGACTTCTCTATAGAAGATGAAGGCCTGCAGACGCTTCTGCTCATGGAGGATGTTGTTCTGACCATATCAAGCCCTAGAGAACTGAAGAGGCTCTTAAAGGTGATGCATAATCACACAAAAGGGCTTGTGCTCATTATTCACAAATGGAAAATCAAAATCAAGTGAAGAATGCTTTTAAAAAATTATCTCTCTAGTTTGTGCATGTATAATTGTACATACACACAAATGCAAATATATTATAAAAATTAATGAATATATATATTTATATATGCAAAAAAAGTAATGAGATAGAGACAGACAGGAAGAAATTGAGGGAGGGAAGAAGAAAGACAGAGATAGAGAGAAGAGGGGGCAGCACCACATTTCATATTAGATATCATTATGCACGTAGTCAATAAAGATCCAAATCTGCAATCTGCCTCTGGCACATACTGATCATGTTACCCTAGACATTTAAGCTATTTAACCTCTTGGAGCCCCTAGCAAGTTTCTAAGACTATAACTTGCAGAACAATTGCATGTCTCCATAACTGAAGAAACTTCTTCCCTAGGAGTCAGCCCTATAAAAGCTAAATAAAACCTAGGTCTGATTGGACAACAACAAAAAATGCATCTGCCTATCATCATATACCTATAATATGTCTGTCTGTCTATCTGTTTATCTATTTATTTATCATCTATCTATCTATTTATCTATCTATCTATCTAAGCAATTAAGTTTTGTGCCTTTAATAATACATAATATAATACAAAGCCATATTGCTAATAATTAAGTAATTATTTATCCAATCGTTTACAGTCCTCATATCTACACCATGCTGGAAAATGTCAGTGTTAGTCAGTCAATCAGTCAACCAGAGAGTGGAGCTGTGAACATGTATGGCTAAAGCTCTATAACTAACAGGTGTGTATTTCCTCCATCATTTACTGAGCACTAACTTCACCATGGCAACAGGACAATTCCCAGCCTCCGGTATTTTCATTGTCTTTCTTTGCCTTCTGAAAGTGAATATTTTTCATTCTATTATTTCTCAACTTAGAGATTACACATTAAAACTCTGTTTAACCAATGTTTATTTTCCCAGTTCAGATAAAAAGTTAATAAAATGGATCAAATTTTACTCAATGAAATTTGAAATTAATATTTTTCTGATCAAGGATTTGGAAGATGTATAAATCTGCAATTTAGAAAACTTTTAGGAGGAATTTGTGGGTTTGCAGAAAAATGACAACATTAGTGTGCATAATTGCATATCACTGTGCTAGAGGGCTTTGGGCCATTATTTCACCTATTTTTTTCTTAAGAGAAATGAATCCCTCTTGCATTGTTAGAAATCTATGGTAAAATTGAAAAAGAGCTAGATTAGGTGTCTAGAGATCCTCCTCTGTTTTAGTTTGAAATTTGCTGCTAACTAGTTGCCTGATCCTTGAAACATTAATCAATCTTGCTAGACCTGACATTTTGTCTATAAAATGAGATTCATTCGGATCATCTCTGGTTCTTGCCTGATCTAAAAAATATTTTAAATGGACATACCAAAAAGCACCCTATTCTTGCAGAAAAATAAAACCTCAGTTTTAAATGTATATTGATTGTTTGGGTGATTGATATTTTCTAGTTGTGTGACCATGGTCAACTTATTTAATTTTCTGAGCCTCAGTTTCCTTAGTTGTAAAATGGGAATAATATGTGTTGTATTTACCTTCTAGAGTTGCTCATAAAAATCAAATAAGGTGATAGTTACAGAGTGCAATTAATTGCAATAAAATGTTTTATTATAATGACCATTTATATTATGTGCAAAGCACTATGCTGGTTGATAGGGGAAATCCAAAGATTACTCAAATGTAGTTTCTACCTCAATGGTATTTGCCTATGACCACACGTGCCCTTGGAGATCTTTTATACCATTTTTCATGTGCAAACCCTTATTGATAATAATATTGCTGCCTGCTCACACTAGTCATTACAGGTCTTTACATTGCTCTTGGAGTCGTCTTCAAAATTACTTCTTTTGAGATCCTGGTATTTCATGATTCTCAGCATCATAGCATCACCAGAGAATATTGGTGTTAAAAAGTTGGGTTTCAAGCAACTTGTGCTCACTACAAATGCTATACTTCTAAAATTATTAATAAAATGAAATACACGTTTAAAAATGGAGCTCTACACATCTTGCAGCTGAAATACATGGAATGATTACTTCAGAGAAAGGAATCGCAACTGTCCTAAGGTAGTATTTTAATTACATTGACCATATACTTTAGAACCTTCTGAACTTTTGGTTGAGTCTGAAGAAGATCACAGTCTAAGGAAACTGGGGAAAGAGAAGAACTCATTAGCTACCGTGTTCCTTTTACCGAGTCTATGTAGCTCCTAGCCCTGGATTGAGATTGAATACATTTTTCCTTCCTCTTTTAAAATAGGACTGGAAGATTTCTTTCTGCCTCTGTCAGGTGGGTGCACAACTGATCTGTGACTTCTGCAGCCCTGGTCATCCTTCTATGCAGTATAAGCAAAAAAATCCTTTTAATGGAGTCTCATATTAGAATAGAATATACAATTCTAGTTCTCAAGAAATAGTAGGAGTGAATAGGAAGATTAAGGGGACCTGTGGCATTTGTAACATCCAGTCTTCTGTGGTTCTCAGTATTGCCTCACTTCATTGCTGACTTTCTGTGTGACATTTCAAGAGAATGCTGAGAAAGCCGGGCTCACAAATTAAACACTAGGTTTGCCTCTATTTAGACAAAGAGAGCTGCCACGTTGGAAGTGACAAAACTTTCTGGGCAGTTAAGGTAGCCAATATTCATTTAGGACTCTAACAAATATTGATCGAACGTAAGAGTATTGTTATTGAGTGGTAGACTCTGAGAGGATAGAAAGCTGTTAGATAAATGCTTGTTGACTGAGTTACAGACTCTTTCCTTGAGAATCTTACAGTAATAACAATAGCTAACACATATAGTATCTTAAGGTTTGCTAAACAGCTTGTAAATTTTATCTCATCTGATCCTGACAACAACCTTCAGGTTCATACTATTATTATCTCCATTTTACAAGATGAGGTGACTTAGACAGAAGTTAAGTGACTTGTCTGTGGTGATGATCACAAAGCTAAGTATCTGAAGCAGGATTCAGACTCAGATTTTCATTATTCTAAGTCCAACAATGTATGCCCAGACAAATGGGGAGATGAACCAACATTTCTGAGCTAAATAACTTAAAAATTGGGTATCCTCTTTCAGGGATGTGTTGGAGCCATCCCTATGTAATTTCAATGTGTGGTTTCTTCAGATTCCATGATTCTAACGATCATATCTATGCAGATGATTTTCAGCTCTATTTGCCCAACTTTAATCTTTTTCCTGATCTCCATTATTACAGCTCAATCTGTCTATTGGCTCTCTCTTACCGAAAGTCCTGTAGACATCTTAAACTCAACATTTCAAAAGCTGGACTCATTGATTCGTTTCTCCTAAAATCCCCCAATCTTGCTAACTTCTCTGTTACTATCAAGGGTGCCTCTATCCTTTCAGGAACTCAGTCTTGAACCCTTGCTATGACCTTTAACTTCACTCTCTCTCATCCCCCACTGCCACATATCCAACATATTGACAAATCCTTTTCATTCTGCCTTCATAATATCTCTCACCTATAACCCTTTCTTTCCTCTAACATAGCAGGGTCCTTCAAATTGGTACAGACCCTCATCACCTGATCCTTGGATTATTGTAATGGCCTTCAGATTGGTCTTCTTGTCTTAAGTCTCTCCTTATTCATTTTCATCCTCCACTCAGCTATTAAAATGATATTCCTAAAGTACAGGTCTGATGAACCCATTCTCTCTACATTTCAATAAATTTGAGTGATTCCCTATTACCTTCAAAAGCAAACGCAAAATCCTTTGTAAGCTTTTTAAAGTTGAACCTCATTAGTCCATTCCCTTCTTACCAAACTTCTTATATTTTGCTCCCCTCCATGGTTTCTTCAAGAATCCAGTGACAAAAGCCTCTTAGCTATTCTATGCACAGGACACTTCATCTTTTGAGTACAGCACATCATAGGTCTTAGTAGACCTGACACATAGTAAACACTTAATGTTTATTGATTGACTAACTCTATTTACTCATTGGCTATTGACAATGCCCAGAATTTTTTCTCTCCTTATCTCTGCCTCCTCACTTCCTTAGTTTCCTTCAAGTTTCATCTTTTAAAATTCAATTTTCTTTAAGGAGCCTTTCCTGATCCCCATTAATACTAGTACTTTCCCTCTGAAATTATCTCCGATTTATCCTATCTCTAACTTGTTTGTACCTAGATGTTTGCATATTGTGATCCCCTTTAGATTATGAGTTTCTATAGGTCAGGGAATTAGTTTTGCCTTAAAAAACCTTCAGAACTTAATACAGTGTTTGACACATAGGAGGCACTTAATACCTTACTGATTTGATTTGACTTTTGTGCAATCTTCTCCGAACTACCTACTATAGTAAAAGGTAATAGCCTGACCTGAGTTCAGTATCCAGATACTCTACTTGACTTAGCTTCTACTCCCTGAATACTCCTTTTACTGAGTTCTAACCATTAAACATAATTTATACATTACATTTTATGAAATCCACACTTTACTTATAACAGCAGGTATTAAGACATTGGACAGAGGTGAAAATGAAGCAAAGCAAATCATCTTCACAAACCACTTTCCTCTCACCTGTCAAATTACTGCTCTTCTGCCCTCAGGATAAAGAGCCACCTCACCTTTCTTTCCTAGGGCTACATCCTGACACAGAGTTACCAGCTTTAAAAAAAAGACAGGAATAAGGTGTAAGAATTGCCAACAACTGAATATTTTGGTACTATATCTTGATTCCATTCATTAGATTGTAAGCTCCTTGTAGATGGGAACTGTCTTTTGATTCTTTTTGTATTCCCAGTGCCTATTAGCAGTGTCTGTCACATAGTAGGGTCTTAGTAAATGTTTATAGCTGCTAGATTGCCCTATAGTTCCAAATGCAACATTCTCAGAAACTAGTCCCCTGTTGCTTCTATTGCCTCTGGAAGGTAGTTTTCTGTAATAGCTGTCTTGATGGTCCTTTGCAGCATGGATGGGGACCTTATAGGAGTTTAAACCCTTACACCAACAGAATTTATAGTGTGGGTTTATCATACAAACCAAGAAGTCTCTGGGAGGGATAATGGCATAAGTCCATAGCAGGGACTACAGGGATCATGCATATAGAGCAACAGGCTGACTTCAATTTTGTTAGAAACATTGACCTAAGGTGTGGTTCTCCCTTAAGATCATATGGAGAGGAAGACAAGACAAAGGGGGTGCCCTGAGATGTGAAGACTGTCCCTGATCTATTGGCCACAAGTGAACTCTTCTATTCCCCCTTCCTTTAGGCTGGGAGCAGTTGGTGTCTGTTTCTAAGCACATTCATTTTGTTGTTGTTGTTGTTGTATGCAGTATGGAACTTTGATAACAACAAAGGAGATATAAACTATTTTTTTTAGTATGGGATAGGAATTACAACCCCCAGTCTGTCGCTAGAGAATATTTTTCCTTTATGTTTTATAATTAAACTCCCAAAGTCAGAATTAAAATATCTTGATGTTTTCTATTTATTCCTAAGACCATGAACCAACCTTTTATTTTTTTATTACAACCCAGATATCTAGAGCTAAATCCTTTCTTACTCTCCAAAAGCTAGAGATGAATGAACATGGGAAGGGAACAAGGAAGAGTGATTAAAGGAGAAAACTGTATGTAGATTGGTTGTACATAGTTGTTTGCATCCTATTTCCCTCCTAGATTATAAATTCCTAGGTGGGTGGAAACTCTCTTTTATCTTTCTTTGTATCTCCAACATTTAGCACATAGCTAGAACATAGTAGGCACTTAATACATGTTTATTGGATAATTGATTACTTAAATATTTCATATGCAAATGTGAAAATGGAGGTATCTATAGAAAAACCTCCTATAACTTCTAGGCACTCTTTTTTAATTTGAATTTTTTATTTTAAAAATACTTTTTCTTGTTTTCATATTTTGCTTTCTTTCCCTCCCCTCTTTTCCCCACTCCTGGATCCAATAAGCACTTGCACTGGGTTATACAAATGTTATCACTTATACCTATTTCACTATTATTCATTTTTGCAACAATGTAATCTTTTAAAACCCAAACCCCAAATCATAAATCCATATAAACAAATAAGTCATTTGTTTTTCTTCTGTGTTTCTACTCTCACAGTTCTTTATTTTGATGTGGATAGCGTTCTTTCTCATGAGTCCCTTGTTTTGTATTAGCGAAGTCCATTACATTGTATTGTTGCACAATGTTTCACTTTCTAGGTATAATGTTCTCTTGGTTCTGTTCATTTCACTCTGCATCAGTTCCTGGAGGTTCTTCCAGTTCATATAGAAATCCTCCAGTTCATCATTCCTTACAGCACAGTAATATTCCATCAGCATGAGATACCACAATTTGTTCAGCCATTCCCCAATTGAGGGACCCCCCCATTTTTCAATTTTTGCTACAACAAAGAGCATGGACTTCAAGGCACTCTTAAAAATCATATCTGATGGTCCCCTTCTGATGTTTCCACTTTTACCAGACAGGTAGAAGACATTAGTCCCAACTGAAAGATATTTATTAAAATGGCATCCATATTAATAAATATCTTTCATTTAGTACTAATGTCTTCTACCTGTCTGGTAAAAATAGTTAGTTATCCACTGCTCCTATCCTCTGATCACATTCCCATACATTATACTCTTCAACAGGTTACCACAATACTATTATATATGCTATTATACATTTTCTAGCCAGATGTGTTCCTCATGTGTATTCCCTATCAGTATGAGGCAGAGTTGTACAAAATTGTACACCTCACTCTTCCAGAGTCATCAAAAGCCAGAGGCAAGATAAAAGCCAGAACAATAGGTGACAGCCCAAGATTCAGTGGATGACCTTGGTATTTTTGATGTCTGACCAAGCTTTAAGCATTCTAACAGCACTGGTTCCAGCCACCCTCACAGGCATTGGATCAAATTGTTTTCTTCTGCCCATTCTAATAGGGGAAGTCTTGAAATACTTGGGGTAGAGATCCTCGTCATTTACCAATAGGTTTAATGGCTCCTTACTTTTAAAGTTGTTCAATTTACCCTTTATCGATGAAAACCAGATAAGTAAAACCACTTGAGTCAGAGAATGTTCTGCCCTAATAATACCCTATTTCTATGTAGTTTTCTATGTAATTTCTCAGAGATTGGCTTCCTTTTAATATATTATTATGTAATATGTATTATATTTAATTTTATATATTACATAATAACGTTATATATTAGAAAATATATATCGTATCCTTATAATGGTTAATTTACATTGTTGCAGTTAATTGTGCATATTGTTCTTATGGTTCTGCCTACTCCATTCTGCATCAGAACTTAGAAGTCTTCCCATTTGTCTCTGAATTCCTCATATTCAGTTTCTTACTGCCTAACAGTATTCCATTACATTCATATACTATACTATTCATCTATTCCTCAGCTGATGAGCACACATTTTATATCTAATTCTTTACCACTTCAAAAGGTACTGCTAGGGATATTTTGGCATATGTGGGCCCTTTTGTTTCTGTCTTTGACTTGTTGTATACTCAGTAGTGAAATCAGTGAGCCGAATGGTATGAACAGTTTAATTACTTTTCTTGTGTAATGTCAAGTTTATTATCCAAAATGATCAGACCAATTCATAGCTCCACCAACAATGAATATTAGAGTAGTTAACAGTCCTCTTAACAAGGTTTGTAACAATCTAAGAACATGTAACAAGTCTGAGATGATATTCCTGTCGGAGAAAAAAGACAGTTGGTGGCATAGTGGATAGACTGCTGGACTTGATGTCAGGAAGATATGAGTTCAAATGTAGCCTCAGACCCTAGCTGAGCAAGTCACAAGTGCTTGAATATCCTTATCTATAAAATTGTGGATAATAATAATACCTCCCAGAATTTTTATGAGAATAAAATGATATAATATTTGTAAAATACCCTAGAAACCCTAAAATACTATATAAATCCTAGCTATTATTTTTAATGATAAGAGATTGACTTTATCAATGACATTCTTCCCACCCCATACTGTAATGAAAAGCTGTCATAAAATATTAGAGCTGGAAGGTTGATTCAACTCATTAGAAAGATGAAAAAAAAATGTAGACCCCAAGAAAACTTGCCCACAGTGAGAGCAGAGCTAGAATTGGTACTCAGATCTCCCAATTTCCATTCTAATGAACTATCCTATCTACTAAACTATCTCCTAATTTTTCTGACCTTTGGTGAAACTGTAAAGGAGGGAGCAGCTGGGTGGCTCAGTGAGAGATCCAGACCTAGAGACAAGAGGTCCTAGGTTTAAATTTGGCCTCAGACACTCCCCAGTTTTGTGGCTCTGGACAAGTCACTTAACCTCTGCTGCCTACCCTTTATCATTCTTCTGCCTTGGAGTCAATACATAGTATTGATTCTTAGATAGAAGTTAAGGGTTTAAAAATGTAATGGGAACAAAGTTTGTCACAAGTGAACTTCCCGTTTTTTTGTGCACTCATTAATCAGTGACCCCTTATCTGAGACACCACCAAATATGCATCACTTTCTATTTTCTTCCTTTGTCCCCATCAAAGCCAATGTTGAGAAAAAGTTCTTATAAATGTACTAATAATAATATTCCATTCAGTGAGACAACATATATTTATGTAAGTACATTTAAAAATATGCAAAATAAATATGTAAATACAAGATAAATTGCAGAAGGGAAAAGCTGGGGGTGGGGATCAGGAAAGATTTCTCATTAAATATGGCATGTGAGCTGATCTTTGAAGGAAACTATGAGGTTGAAGTGAGGAGGAAATACATCATAGGCCAGGTATGTTAGAAGTACTTTAAAGCTTCTGTAATTGTTCAATATGGGCAATTACCTAGTCCACCAATGCATGATACTCCAAATTTTCTTTTTGTTTTAGTTTCATAGAGTAAAAAATGAGGCCTTGAACTGGTCCCAATCTATTACCCTTATTCTAATGTTCAGACATGACTATGAGTTTCATTATTTTTTAAATCTTAGAAATTATAGTAAAGAATATCCACGATAAGATACACTAGAATGACCCCCTACAAGATGATTTCTTTCCTTGTTATCTCATCTTGGTTTATATAGAATCTGTAGCTAGGTTTCTAACTCGGACCATTTTAAAGGGCTGTGGTCTGACCAGGAATCTCTATAGACCTTTCATAAACCCCACCTTTAAAAAGCCTACCTTGAGATTGCTTAAGAAATTACAAAGTAATTGAAGTGATAAATTTCAACCCCTTACTATATTTTCTCTGGCTACATGGAACACAGTGCCTATAATTCCTGAGATGCTTTCAGCTGTTCTTGGGAATAAACCATACCTTTTCTGGTCCACTTGGGTCATATGAAGTACACAAGAGGGGGAAATAATCAAATGAAGAACACAAACAGGAAAGAAGAAAAGAAAGTATGTTTTTAAATTCCCAAACTATTCTACAACCTTTGTCCAATATTTTAAAGGTCCCTGATATGGGCAATATGAGGATTCCTCACACTGTTGCAGGCAGTGAACTCACTAGACCAGTGATATTCTTGTGAATTGTTGTGGTCAAAAGAAAAAAAATCATTACCTGATACCTACTATATTGATGAGACTTGAAAAATATCTAGCCTGGACCTCAGACAGCAAGCACGTATAGGTGGTTCGGTGGATAGAGCTCTGATCCCAGAGTCAAGAAGATTTGAGTTCAAAATAGAACTCAGATACTTACTAGCCATTTGGCCACAGGCAAGTCATGTAATGACTGATTATCTTGGTTACTTCAACCACGAAGAAGTTGAAAGAGTGTTGGATTTTAAGTCTTCCTTCCCACAAAACATTCACCTAGTTAAAGAATCAAAGCTGTTATATATTGTAACTTTTTAATATCTGAAATACCTCATTAAGATCTCTTTCTGTGTCATGGACACAAACCTGAGTTCTAAGCAGCTATGTGAACAAAGCAGGATGCTCATAGATCTTACTACCCTGGAAAGGAAGAAAGCAAACATTATTATTCCCATTCTATGGTTGGAGAATGATTGTGCTCTGCTCACTTATTCACTTAACCAATAAAATGTTAGCTTTTTGAACTCATGAACTGTTTTTCTTCCTTCCTTCCTTCCTTCCTTCCTTCCTTCCTTCCTTCCTTCCTTCCTTCCTTCCTTCCTTCCTTCCTTCCTTCCTTCCTTCCTTCCTTCCTTCCTTCCTTCCTTCCTTCCTTCCTTCCTTCCTTCCTTCCTTCCTTCCTTCCTTCCTCCCTTCCTTCCTCCTTTCCTCCCTTCCTTCCTCCCTTCCTTCCTCCTTTCCTCCCTTCCTTCCTCCCTTCCTTCCTTCCTTCCTTCCTTCCTTCCTTCCTTCCTTCCTTCCTTCCTTCCTTCCTTCCTTCCTTCCTTCCTTCCTTCCTTCCTTCCTTCCTTCCTTCCTTCCTTCCTTCCTTCCTTCCTTCCTTCCTTCCTTCCTTCCTTCCTCCCTTCCTTCCTCCTTTCCTCCCTTCCTTCCTCCCTTCCTTCCTTCCTTCCTTCCTTCCTTCCTTCCTTCCTTCCTTCCTTCCTTCCTTCCTTCCTTCCTTCCTTCCTTCCTTCCTTCCTTCCTTCCTTCCTCCCTTCCTTCCTTCCTCCCTTCCTCCCTTCCTCCCTTCCTCCCTTCCTCCCTTCCTCCCTTCCTTTCTCTCTCCTTCCCCCCATTCCTTCCTTCCTTTCCCTAGGGCCTAAGCCTAGGGCAAGGTTTTTTTTTTATTCTTGGCAGCCTGGTCCTAAGCATTTTGCACATAGTAGATTCTTAATAATCACTGGTTTCATTGAATTAATGTTTATTGAAAGATTATGTAGTTTTCTCCAGAAGTGTTAGCTTCTTCAATTTTTTCTTCCTTTTAAACACATCCAAGTGACTTTCCTAAAATTGAAGTAACAGGAGTGTAAATATTTTAGCATTTCATAAAACTGAAAACATTAGCAGGCAGTTTCCCCAGTCATTTGACTAATAGCAAGCATTTTCAAGACATTATAATAAATTAATTTTCCAGGATATGGTTTTCAAGGGAGAGGAATGAGCTAAATCCAACGAAGAGGCCCAGAGTTGCCCACTCATGCCTTTGCTGCTGCGGACATGGGGAATTCACACATAAAGGGAGTGAGGGACTTTCCCTTGCATTGGACATAATAAATATATTGTGTTTGTTCAAGCAAAAGATAGGTGGAAATGGAAACAGGCTTGTGGTTGATGTTGCATTAGAGACTTGTGAAAGAACAGTTCTTTTGCTGAATCATAGGCATTAGGGTTAAAGAGACCTAATGGGCTGGCCTGCTAGTCTATCTTCCTATATCACAACCAGAGCATTTACAAATGAGAATATCTACAGGATAAATTGAATACCTAAGTAGGGAGATTGTTCAAGTGCACTGAATTTTTATGTAGTGTTAAAATAAAACACACACACACACACACACACACATGTAATTTTTCCCTTCTCCTCCCTTGCAAAAAAACAACCTCTATTTGAAAGGATTCACTCCATAAAAAGCCACTTCAATGAATGTGGAAAACTTAATAACACCCTGAAAGGGTGAAGATGACAAGAAAGTAATGACATGGGCAAGTGTCAGAGAGGACCCCATGTTTAGAAAGAGCAGAAAGCCATGATATAACATGCCAGAGATGAGAAATTCTGCCTTTTAAACAGTATCTCCAGAGGGCCAAGGAACAGAAAAAATGGAGATAAAAGGTAAGTACCATCTGGATTTACCCCCAAATAGCAAGATTTTGGGGACTGGGCAGCTAAAAGATTTCAGGGTTTTGTGGATTATTTAATGAAAAAATTATTGGCAGCTAGGTAGTCTAGTGGATAGAGTGCCATGACTGAAGTTGGGAAGACTTGGATTCAAATCTGACCCCACATACTTCCTTATGTGTGACCCAGGGCAAGTCACTTAACCCCAATTGCCTAGCCCTTGCAATTCTTCTGTCTTAGAATTAATACTAAGGCAGAGGATAGGGGTTTAAAAAAAGGAAAAGAAAAGAAAAAGAGAAAAAACAGAATCATAGAATTAGGGGTTGAAGGTTGCAAGGAATTTTTGAAGTAATTTCATCCAACTCACTCATTTTATAGATAAGGACACTGAGGCTCAATAGAAATGAAGGGACTCACCTAAAGCTCCCTTGGTATTAAGCATAATAGAACTGAGATTCAAACTCAGGCCCTTTGACTCTAAATCCAGGGATTTTGATACTGCATCAACCACCACATCCTATTTTAGATTCAGTTTCATCTTAGACTCATAGGTTATCAGGATAGTGGGATTTTAGGTCTGTAAAACCAATGGGATGTTAGGGAATATCTCATCCAATTCTCTTATTTTACAGGTTAGGAGAATGAAGCTAATAGAGCTTACCTGCACTCACACAGATAGATAATGGAATGGTCTTGTATAAATATAGTCTGATTTTATTAAGAATGTTAGGATTATTACAAAACAAAGGACAGCTTATCAAGCCAATATTTTCATTTATTTTTAATCTGTGAGTCAGGGAGTGAGTGAACATCATACTTTAGGTCAGTATGTTTTTATTTTGATCCCTGTACATGGCAAGGGGACTCCTTCCACCGATGTTGACTATAACTTCTTCATATTTTTGTCTTTAGATTTTGAGAATTTATGAATGGCTCAGAGATATTAAATCACTTGCCCATCATCAGATAGTTAGTAAGCATTGAGGTTGGATCTTCCTAACTCTAATGAGCTTGGTTGATTACCTTACTACTTAAACATGTGATATTACTGCTCATTGCTGGTTCTGGTGCAAGGACATCAAAGTAATTTCTCAACCAATCAATTAGTACTTATTTGGAATATCTTCTGTGTGCTGAGTGATTTGAGAAAGGATCAAAGCTACCTTGGAAAGTGTGAAGACATTGCCAATAAATTACCATGAGAACATGGAGAATAATTTCAAGACAGAGACCACTAAGGGCACCCCAAATGAGAAAGGTCTGGAATTTGAGGAGTATGAGGTGGAAAAACTGATACCACTGGAACATTGTGGGGACTTCTTTCTGGGGAGGACAAGAATACGGATGATGCCAATGTAATTCAGCAGATTTCTACTAGGCTCTGGGGATGTGATCAGATGGAATCAGTCTCTGCCCTCAAAGAATTTATAACATGTTAAAAGAAGATATCATACGTACAGATAAGTAAATATAAAGTTAATTTGGGATTAGGTGAAAAGGGCTTACAACTGAGTGATAATAGGGGTGGGAGTAGCAGGAAGTAGTACCAGAACTGAAATTTTACAAGAGCCAGGGATTTCAAGAGGGAGAGGTGATGAAGGAGAATGGGAAAACAGCCTATGACAAGGTACAAAGGTAGGAGACACAGTTTCCTACCTGGGAAACAATAGGTAAGCTAGTACAACTGGGACCTAGTTGAAAGAGATTATGGTGATTTTTTCCCATGTAGCAACAATCCCTCTGAATGATCAAGAATGAAATATTTTGAATCCTAGCCATAATGTACTTAGCCTATAGAAGATGGGTAAGGCAAAGTCACCAGATGTGATAAAGAATATCTACAGTTGAATATTATTAGTCTAAAAATGATAGCCGAGGTTAAAGGTAGAGAGAGGTGAATGGGACAAAGTGGATGAAATCAAAGCAGATAGCTGTGAGCATATATCTTGTGAGCACAGTAGCAGACTCCCATCTGGGAAGGGGAAAATTTAGACCAGGCCATTCAATCCACCCCCCTCCCTTTTCCCCCATTAGCATGTGCTTCTCTCACCGATGACATTTTCACAGTGAGAACCACCCAGGAGCATATTTGCCAACTGTGCATCCAAAAACCATCACCATAGTTCCATTCTTGGTTCCACTGCTGAATCCTCAGAATATATAGTGACAGTTAAGAAAATCCTAACATTTTCCTGAGAAATACTGTCTCAATTAACCATCTTTATTACTGCTCCATACTTTGTTTTATTACATTATTTCTCTCTAGCAAACCATAGCAAACAATTTCACTATGGATAACAGAGCTCTGCCTCCTTCATCCCTTATCCCATTCAGCTTTTATTTTATCATAAAAAAGGGAAAGAAAAAGTAACCTTTTGTACATCACCAGACCTGAAATTTCTCTGAGGTTTCCAGAGGGAAAAAAAAAATGAAGACAACTTTGGGTGATACGTGTGCTACCTAAACATGAAAGTATCAACCAGTATGTTTCCGAAATTGAAAATAAAATTATGGAGAAAATGCTTTATTTGATTCTCTGTTTATGGGAAATTCATTTTATTTGACTTTTTTATTTGTAATATCAACTATATTGCAGAGCACAGTTTCTAGGTGCTCCCTTACAGTCCCATTCTTCTCCATTATTAATGCTGTACTGTTGATATATTGTCAGCCTTGTACATACATTCTATGAAAATGAGTTTTACAGTAGGTTGGGATTTATAACAAAGCTTGACATATGCAGCTAATTCACCTAGACAGTCTTGTCAGTTTTCCGTTCATG